>NC_041383.1:188744067-188754078 GCF_002162155.2 Triticum dicoccoides | reverse complement strand
TTTTCGGTTTATTTTTTTTAGATCGGTTTTATTTTTCAGTTCGGTTAAATAGGAGCATTCGCTCGTTCGTTCGTTTTAACGAACGTATTCGTCAGATCTGTTTAGTCAACGAACGTTCGTTCGTCAGCCTGTTCGTCGTTTTTCTTTTCTCGGATTTAATCCGCGATTTTTCTGATCGTGATTCCAGATCCGATTTTTCGTTTTAGTATAACTTTTCGCTCGTTTATCGGAATCAGGCGATTC
The DNA here is from genome assembly GCF_002162155.2 of Triticum dicoccoides. Taxonomy (NCBI): domain Eukaryota; kingdom Viridiplantae; phylum Streptophyta; class Magnoliopsida; order Poales; family Poaceae; genus Triticum; species Triticum dicoccoides. The sequence goes on along the minus strand of NC_041383.1, from coordinate 188,753,835 downwards.
AAGCGCCTGTAGTTTCGTCTCGAAACCCTCTTTCCGAATAATCAACTTAAACAAGTTTTTTGCTTCTGCAAAATTTGACTTAGATCCAGATTAGTAAAACGAAGCTGTTTTCTTTCGCCGTTTGACTTTCGTTGCTTTGTTTGATTTGGTTCTTTTTGCAAACCGGAGTTCTTAAGTTGAACATTCTGGTTGGATGTTTTATTCGAGTTTTACCAGTGCATTAGATGAGTACTTATTGTATGTTTGTTTGTTTGTTTGTCTGCGATAGAATACCCGGAGTGCGCCGCATGTTACTTCGAGTCTCTAGGTTTTGCGGATCATCAGCAAGGCAAGTAACACTTTGATCATACTTTTCTCATACCCAGTTTTTATGCATTAGATCTATCCTCAAACACTTGCATGATTAGGATCTAATTAAATTGCGGGATGGGAAGTAGATGACGTAGTACCTATTACCTGTTTTATTTTCAAACCCCTGGGAGTTACTTCTACGTTTGCTTATTATGCCATGCTATGCTAGTAGACGTGGATTGGGTGAGTGTATCCATGACAGATGTGAGATTGTTAATCAATGGTTTATTTAAGGTGGCAACTTAAACACACATCTGGGTGGATTGAGGCACCTGGTTTCTATCAGGACTTGCCTGTATTTCTTCGGACCGCCACCCAGGCTCAAAGGGATCATGAGATTACTTCAAACTAGAAACTTACGTGTGCAGCCACAAGCCATTATGGGCTCTGGCATAGTTGACTAAGTCGTGCGAACTCTTACGGGTAGACTAGCAAATGTAGGGGAAAGTAGGTGTACCGGTCTACCCACATGTAAGGTGCTAGTGCTTCCGAAAGACTATGTCTCGATCATCCGTTTCTCAAACACCATGTAGTGCGAGGAATCAAACGGAGGCGATCGAGTCTTGTGGGGAAAAGTGCGCAAACCTCTGCAGAGTGTACAAACTAATCATGATTAGCTGTGTCCCCGGTTATGGACGTTTTGAGTATCTAGTACCTGGATATCATGTGAATCTCATCATGTTACTTTAATCTAATATTGTTGGGTTTGATGAGTACTTTTAATTGGGATTGAGAATGCTGTCAACCATTCTCAATGTTTAACAACCACCATGATAGTTAATTAAATTTATTCCTTTGCAGTAGGGAAAAATTGGCTTTATGCAAAACTGTAACCATAGAGCTTTTACACCAGCCAAATTGCATGTAGTGTAGCTTATTCCATTGTTATTCTCTATGTGTTACTTTGCCAGCATATTCCATGTGCTGACCCGTTTTCGGGCTGCAACGTTTCATGTTGCAGACTTTTCAGACGACGAGTAAGGTGCTTTTAGGTCGTGGTTCTATACTCAGTGATGCCGTTGGAGTTGATGGACTCGCTTATCTTCCAAGCCTTCCGCTGTTATCGTTTTTAGATGGCCTTAAGCCGTATTTATTTCAATAAGTTCTCTTTTGAGACATTCGATGTAATAAGTGTGTGGTTGCTACTCTGTTATAAATCCTCCAAGTACTGTGTGGTGTCAGCATTACTGATCCAAGGATGACACTGAGCACAGAGATCACACTGGTTGAGGTCTGGTCGCTACAACCCGGGGGCCATAGGTTTCACTAGTGGCTTCTCTCAAGATAGCATAAGTATTACGGTGGGTGAACAAATTACTATCGAGCAATTGATAGAAAAGTGCATAATTATGAGAATATCTAGGCATGATCATGTATATAGGCATCACGTAGGCATCACGTCCACGACAAGTAGATCGAAGCAATTTTGCATCTACTACTATTACTCCACACATCAACCGCTATCCAGCATGCATCTAGAGTATAAGTTCATAAGAACAGAGTAACACATTAGGCAAGATGATATGATGTAGAGGTATAAACTCAAGCAATATGATATAAACCCCATCTTTTTATCCTCGATGGCAACAATACAATACGTGCCTTGCTGCCCCTGCTGTCATTGGGAAAGGACACCACAAGATTGAACCCAAAGCTAAGCACTTCTCCCATTGCAAGAAAGATAAATCTAGTAGGCCAAACCAAACTGATAATTCGAAGAGACTTGCAAAGATAACAAATCATACATAAAAGAATACAGAGGAGATTCAAATATTGTTCATAGATAATCTTGATCATAAACCCACAATTCATAGGATCTCGACAAACACACCGCAAAAAGAATTACAACGAATAGATCTCCAAGAAGATTGAGGAGAACTTTGTATTGAGATCCAAAGAGAGAGAATAAGCCATCTAGCTAATAACTATGGACCCGATGGTCTGTGGTAAACTACTCGCACTTCATTGGAGAGGCTATGGTGTTGATGTAGAAGCCCTCCATGATCGATTCCCCCTCCGGCGGAGCACCGGAAAAGGCCCCAAGATGGGATCTCACGGGTACAGAAGGTTGTGGTGGTGGAAATAGGGTTTCGTGGTGCTCCTGGATGTTTCCAGGGTATATGAGTATATATAAGCGAAGGAAGTCGGTCAGGGGAGCCACGAGGGGCCCACGAGGGTGGGGGCGCACCTACCCCCCTGGGCGTGCCCTCCTGCCTCGTGGCCTCCCCGTTTGTTTCTTGACGTCCACTTGAAGTCTCTTGGGTTGCGTTTGTTCCAAAAATAACTCTCCCGAAGGTTTCATTCCATTTGGACTCCGTTTGATATTCCTTTTCTGCGAAACACTGAAATAAGCAAAAAACAGCAATTTGGACTGGGCCTCCGGTTAATAGGTTAGTCCCAAAAATAATATAAAAGTGTATAATAAATCCCATTAAACATCCAAAACAGATAATATAATAGCATGGAACAAGAAAAAAATTATAGATACATTGGGGACGTATTAAGCATCCCCAAGCTTAATTCTTGCTCGTCCTCGAGTAGGTAAATGATAAAAGGAGAATTTTTGATCTGGAATGCTACCTAACATAATTCTCAATGTATTTTTCTTTATTGTGGCATGAATGTTCAGATCTAAAAGATTCAAGATAAAAGTTTAATATTGACATAAAAATAGTAATACTTCAAGCATGCTAACCAAACAATTTATGTCTTATCAAAATAACATAGCCAAAGAAATCTTATCCCGAAAAAATCATATAGTTTGGCCATGCTTCATTTTCGTCACACAAAATGCTCCCATCATGCACAACCCCAATTTCAGCCAAGCAATTGGTTCATACTTTTTAACGCGCTTCAGCCTTTTCAACCCTCACGCAATACATGAGCATAAGCCATTGACATAGCACTATGGGTGGAGTATAGTATGATGATAGGGATTATGTGAGGAAACAAAAAAGGAGAAAGTCTCACATTGACGCGGCTAATCAACGGGCTATGGAGATGCCCATCAATTGATGCCAATACGAGGAGTAGGGATTGCCATGCAACGGATGCACTAGAGCTATAAATGTATGAAAGCTCATCAAAAGAAACTAAGTGGGTGTGCATCCAACTTGCTTGCTCACGAAGACCTAGGGCAATTTGAGGAAGCCCATCATTGGAATATACAAGCCATGTTCTATAATGAAAAATTCTCACTATTATATGAAAGTGACAAAATAGGAGACTCTCTATCATGAAGATCATGGTGCTACTTTGAAGCACAAGTGTGGAAAAAGGATAGTAACATTGTCCCTTCTCTCTTTTTCTCTCATTTTTTCTTTCTTTCTTTTTTTATTTGGACTTCTTCGGCCCCCTTTTTTATTTGGGCTTCTTTGGCCTCTTTTATTTTTCATAAAGTCCGGAGTCTCATCCCGACTTGTGGGGGAATCATAGTCTTCATCATCCTTTCCTCACATGGGAGAATGCTCTAATAACAGAAATCATCACACTTCTATTTATTTACAACTCAATACTTAAGGACAAAATATGACTCTATGTGAATGCCTCCGGCGGTGTACCGGGATATGCAATGAATCAAGAGCGACATGTATGAAAGAATTATAAAGGTGGCTTTGCCACAAATACGATGTCAACTACATGATCATGCAAGACAATATGACAATGATGTAGCGTGTCATAATAAATGGAATGGTGGAAAGTTGCATGGCAATATATCTCGGAATAGCTATGGAAATGCCATAATAGGTAGGTATGGTGGCTGTTTTGAGGAAGATATAAGGAGGTTTATGTGTGATAGAGCGTATCGTATCACGGGGTTTGGATGCACCGGTGAAGTTTGCACCAACTCTCAAGGTGAGAAAGGGCAATGCACGGTACCGTAGAGGCTAGAAAATTGTGGAAGGGTAAGAGTGCATATAATCCATGGACTCATATTAGTCATGAAGAACTCATATACTTATTGCAAAAGTTTAATAGCCCTCTAAGCAAAGTACTACTATGCATGCTCCTAGGGGAAGGGTTGGTAGAGTTAATCATCGCACGATCCCGACCTCCACTCATAAGGAAGGCAATCAAAGAACACCCCATGCTTCAAATTTGTCACACAACGTTCACCATACGTGCATGCTATGGGACTTGCCAACTTTAACACAAGTATTTCTCAATTTCATAATTACCCAACTAGCATAACTCTAACATTACCACCTTTATATCTCAAAACAATTATCAAGTATCAAATTTATCATAGTGTTTAATGCACTCAATATGATAGTTTTTATTATACCTATTTTGGATGCCCATCATATTAAGACTAATTTTATAACCAAAGCAAATTACCATGCTGTTATAAAATACTCTCAAAATAATATAAGTGAAGCATTAGAGATCAATAATTTCTATAAAATAAAACCACCACCATGCTCTAAAAAGATATAAGTGAAGTACTAGAGCAAAATTATCTAGCTCAAAAGATATAAGTGAAGCACATAGAGTATTCTAATAAATTCCGATTCATGTGTGTCTCTCCCAAAATGTGTGTACAGAAAAGATGATTGTGGTAAATTAAAAAGCAAAGACTCAAATCATACAAGACGCTCCAAGCAAAACACATGTCATGTGGTGAATAAAAATATAGCATCAAGTAAAGTTACCGATGGACGAAGATGAAAGAGGGGATGCCTTCCGGGGCATCCCCAAGCTTAGGCTTTTGGTTGTCCTTGAATTTTACCTTGGGGTGCCTTGGGCATCCCCAATCTTAGGCTCTTGCCACTCCTTATTCCATAATCCATCAAATCCTTACCCAAAACTTGAAAACTTCACAACACAAAACTCAACAGAAAATCTCATGAGCTCCGTTAGTACAAGAAAACAAACCACCACTTTAAGGTACTGTAATGAACTCATTCTTTATTTATATTGGTGTTAAACCTAATGTATTACAACTTATATATGGTTCATACCCCCCGGTACTAGCCATAGATTCATCAAAATAAGCAAACAACAGACGAAAAACAGAATCTGTCAAAAACAGAACAGTCTGTAGCAATCTGTAACTTTCGAATACTTCTGGAACCCCCAAAAATATACCAAATTAGGAAGTTCTAGGTAATTTGTCTATTAATCTTCTGAAAAAATAATCAACTGAAAAACACGTTTATGTGATTTATGAAAATTGTTCTTGTGTGCGCAAAAGTTTCTGTTTTTCAGCAAGATCAAGTTAACTATCACCGTAAGTTATCATAAAGGTTTTACTTGGCACAAACACTAATTGAAACATAAAACTACATCTAACCAGAGGCTAGATGATATATTAATTACTAAATAGGAAGGAAAAATATTGGGTTATCTCCCAACAAGCGCTTTTCTTTAAATACTTTTTAGCTAGGCATTGAGAGTTCAATGATGCTCACATGAAAGACAAGAATTGAAGCATAAAGAGAGCATCATAAAACATGTGACAAACACACTTAAGTCTAACATGCTTCCTATGCATAGGTTTTTTTATAAGCAAACAAATTATCAAGGCAAGCAAAAACTAACATATGCAAGGGAGAAGACGATAGCAATCTCAACATGAAGAGAGGTAATTTTGTAACATGAAAATTTCTACAACCATATTTTCCTCTCTCATCATAATTACATGTAGGATCATAAGCAAATTCAACAAAATAGCTATCAAATAACATATTCTCAAAATGATCCACATGCATGCAAAGTTGACACTCTTCCAAGATAGTGGGATTAACATTAACTAAAGTCATGACCTCTCAAAACCCACTTTTATCAAAAATACCATAAGATTGATCAAAATCCAAATATGTGGCATCTAAAGTTGACACTATTCCAAACCCACTTTCAATAATATTGCAAACACTATTATCAATCTCATATTCATCATGGGTCTTAAATAAATTTTCAAGATCATAAAAAGAATCACCCCAATCATGATCATTGCAACAAGTAGTAGATATAGCTATCTTAGCATCCCCAAGCTTAGGGTTTTGCATATTATTATCACAATTTAAATCAAGAGAATTTAAAATAAAATCATTGCAATCATGCTTTTTATTCAAGGAGCTATTGTGAATCTCTTCATAAATTTCTTCATCACAATTTTCAGATTCACGAATATCAAGCAAAACCTCATAAAGATAATCTAGTGCACTCAAATCACTAGAATTTGGTTCATCATAATTGGATATCTTAAAAAGATTGGCAAGAGGATGAGGATCCATAGATCTTAGGTTCTATGTTTAGCAATAAATAAACAACTAATCCAACCAAACGAGCAAACGAGCCAAGTAAGACATCAAAGCAAACGAAAAGACGAACAGAATAAGGGCGAATAAAACGGCAAAGGTGAAGTGGGGGAGAGGAAAATGAGAGGCAAATGGCAAATAATGTAATGCGAGGGATAAGAGTTTGTGATGGGTACTTGGTATGTCTTGACTTGTGCGTAGACTCCCCGGCAACGGCGCTAGAAATCCTTCTTGCTACCTCTTGAGCATGTGTTGGTTTTCCCTTGAAGAGGAAATGGTGATGTAACAAAGTAGCGTAAGTATTTTCCTCAGTTTTTGAGAACCAAGGTATCAATCCAGTAGGAGGCTACACGCAAATCCCTCGTACCTGCACAAACAAATAAGAACCTTGCAACCAACGTGATAAAGGGGTTGTTAATCCCTTCACGACGACTTGTAAAAGTGAGATCTGATAGAGATAATAAGATAAATATTTTTGGTATTTTTATGATATAGATTGGAAAGTAAAGATTGCAAGATAAAATAGATCGGAAACTTATATGATGGAAAATAGACCCGGGGCCCATAGGTTTCACTAGTGACTTCTCTCAAGATAGCATAAGTATTACGGTGGGTGAACAAATTACTGTCTAGCAATTGATAGAAAAGTGCATAATTATGAGAATATCTAGGCATGATCATGTATATATGCATCACATCCGTGACAAGTAGATCGAAACGATTCTGCATCTACTACTATTACTCCACACATCGACTGCTATCCAGCATGCATCTAGAGTATTAAGTTCATAAGAACAGAGTAATGCATTAGGCAAGATGACATGATGTAGAGGGATAAACTCAAGCAATATGATATAAACCCCATCTTTTTATCCTCGATGGCAACAATACAATACGTGCCTTGCTGCCCCTGCTGTCACTGGGAAAGGACACCGCAAGATTGAACCCAAAGCTAAGCACTTCTCCCATTGCAAGAAAGATCAATCTAGTAGGCCAAACCAATTTGATAATTCGAAGAGACTTGCAAAGATAAAAAATCATACATAAAAGAATTCAGAGGAGATTCAAATATTGTTCATAGATAATCTTGATCATAAACCCACAATTCATCAGATCTCGACAAACACACCACAAAAAGAATTACATCGAATAGATCTCCAAGAAGATTGAGGAGAACTTTGTATTGAGATCCAAAGAGAGAGAAGAAGCCATCTAGCTAATAAATATGGACTCGAAGGTCTATGGTAAACTACTCACACTTCATCGGAGAGGCTATGGTGTTGATGTAGAAGCCCTTCGTGATCGATTCCCCCTCCGGCGAAGCGCCAGAAAAGGCCCCAAGATGGGATCTCATGGGTACAGAAGGTTGCGGCGGTGGAAATAGGGTGTCGTGGTGCTCCTGGATATTTTCAGGGTATATGAGTATCTATAGGCGAAGGAAGTCGGTCAGGGGAGCCACGAGGGGCCCACGAGGGTGTGTGGGGGGGCACCTACCCCCTGGGCACGCCCTCCTGCCTTTTGGCCTCCTCGTTTCTTTCTTGATGTCCACTCCAAGTATCCTGGATTGCCTTTGTTCCAAAAATAACTCTCCCGAAGGTTTCATTCCGTTTGGACTCCGTTTGATATTCCTTTTCTGCGAAACACTGAAATGGGCAAAAAACAGCAATTTGGACTGGGGCTCCGGTTAATAGGTTAGTCCCAAAAATAATATAAAAGTGTATAATAAAGCCCATTAAACATCCAAAATAGATTGTATAATAGCATGGAACAATAAAAAATTATAGATATGTTGGAGACGTAACAAGACTCCGGACAATGAGAGAAAAAAAAGAAAAAGAAAAAATAAAAAAAGGAAGAAAAAAAAGAAGGAAAAAAAGAAAAAATAAACAAAGAGAGAAGGGGCATTGTTAGTATCCTTTACCACACTTGTGCTTCAAAGTAGCACCACGTTTTTGATATGGAGAGTCTCCTATGTTGTCACTTTCATATACTACTGGGAATTATTCATTATAGGATTAGATGCACACCCACTTAGTTTTCATATGGAGCTTTCATACACTTATAACTCTTAGTGCATTCCTTGCATGGAAATCCCTACTCCTAATGTTGATATCGATTGATGGGCATCTCCATAGCGCGTTGGTTAGCCGCGTCGATGTGAGACTTTCTTACTTTTTGTCTTCTTCATATTTATCCCCGTCATCATACTCTATTCCACCCGTAGTGCTATATCCATGGCTTGCGCTCATGTATTGTGTGAGGGTTGAAATAGCTAAAGCGCGTTAAAAAGTATGAACCAATTGCTTGGCTAACACCGGGATAGTACATGATTTATACTTTGTGTTAGGAAGACAGAGCATGACAAGACTATATGATTTTGTAGGGATAACGTTCTTTAGCTTTGATATTTTGAAAGATATGATTGTTTATTGGGATGCCTGAGTATTGATGTATATATGTCAAATTATAGACTATTGCTTCGAATCACTTATGTCTTAATATTCATGCCATGACTAGACATATAATCAAGTTTGTGCTAGGTAGCATTCCACATAAAAAATTATCTTTTTTATCATTTACCTACTCGAGGACGAGCAGGAATTAAGCTTGGGGATGCTGATACGTCTCCATCGTATCTATAATTTCTGATTGTTTCATGCCAATATTATTCAACTTTTACATACGTTTGGCAATTTTTTATATGATTTATTTGGACTAACTTACTTATCTAGTACCGAGTGCCAGTTCCTGTTTGTTGCATGTTTCTGTATCACAGAAAACCCATATCAAACAAAGTCCAAACGTGATGAAACTCTACAGAGATTTATTTTGGAATATTTGTGAATTTTAGGAGGTGGAATCAACGTAAACGGAGGCCCGAGGCCACCACAACCCACTAGGGCGTGCCACCAGGCCCAGGCGTGCCATGGTGTATCGTGCCCTCCTCGAACGTTGGTTGGAGCTATAATTCGGGTGCAAGGAAGCTTTTATCCAGAAAAAAATCGTGTAAAAAGATCAGCGCAATCGGAGTTACGTACCTCTGGGAATTTAAGAAACCGCGAAGGGCCAGATTTGGGGAGCGTGAAACAGAGGAGAACAGAGAGGGAGATCCAATCTCGGAGGGCTCCTGCCCCTCCACTGCCATGGAGGCAATAGA
>NC_041383.1:188714625-188743621 GCF_002162155.2 Triticum dicoccoides | reverse complement strand
CATGACGGCGATCTTCATCAACAATCTTGCTACCGTCTACACCAACTTTCTCCCCCTCTATGCAGCGGTGTAACACCCCTTCTCCCCACTGTAATCTCTACTTAAACATGGTGCTCAACTCCATATATTATTTCCCAATGATCTATGGTTATCCTATGATGTTTGAGTAGATCCGTTTTGTCCTATGGGTTAATCATGATCTTGGTTGGTATGATTGTATATTTTATGGTGTTGTCCTACAGTGCCCTCCGTTCTCGCGCAAACATGAGGGCCCCCCGTTGTATGGTGTTGCAATATGTTCATGGTTTTCTTATGGTGGGTTGCGAGAGTGACAGAAGCTTAAACCCGAGTAAGTGGGGTATGACGTATGGGAGTAAAGAGGACTTGATACTTAATGCTATGGTTGGGTTTCACGACCTTAATGATCTTCAGTAGTTGTGGATGCTTGCTAGAGTTCCAATCATAAGTGCATATGATCCAAGTAGAGAAAGTATGTTAGCTCATGCCTCTCCCTCATATAAAATTACAAGAATGATTACCGGTACTTGTTATTGATTGCCTAGGGACAAATGACTTTCTTGTTGACAAAAGATATCCACTTTTACTACCTTGAATTTTATTCATAGTTTTATTCTCGCAAAGTACTCGTAGTTTTATTCTTGCAAAATAGTTTCATACTTGTTTTAGGTAAAGCAAAGGTCAAGTGTGGGTAGAGTTGTATCAGTGGTCGATAGAACTTGAGGGAATATTTGTTCTGCCTTTAGCTCCTCGTTGGGTTTGACACTCTTATTAATTGAAGAAGGCTACAAACGATCCCCTATACTTGTGGGTTATCGGTCCTCGAGTAGGTAAATGATAAAAACAGAATTTTTGATGTGGGATGCTGCCTAACATGTTCATCACACATTCTTTTCTTTTGTAGCATGGAAATTTGGACTTTTATATGGTTCAAAGCAATAGTCTAGTTTTGACATGAAGATTTCAATACTCAAGCATATCAACAAGCAATGATGTCTTTCAAAATATCAACACTAAAGCAAGTTATCCCTAGCCCATCATGCTCAATCATTGATCCATTCATGAAACACACTCGCATATTAGGTACATCCAATGCTCAAGTACGATCATAGTGCCCCTTAGTTGGTGCTTATAAGAGAAGGTTGAGACTCAAATAAAAATAAAAATTGCATAAAGTAAATAGAAAGGCCCTTCACAGAGGGAAGTATGCATTTGTAGAGGTGCTGGAGCTTAAAAAGAAAATAGAGAGATAATTTTTTTGGGCGACATGCTTTTCCTGTCAACGAAAACGATCGAGTAGTTCCCAATACTTTACATGCTAGATATATAATAGGCGGTTCCCAAACAGAAAATAAAGTTTATTCCTTTTTCCACCATACTTTCACATTCCACGGCTAACCGAATCCACGGGTGCCGTCCATACCAACAATTTCCAAGTAATTTATTATTTGACAACATAAAGTAAATTCATTTTTCATTTCGAGACTGGGCATCCCTAATACCTTTGTCGTACTCTCGTGCAATGACAAGTGAATAAACACTCATCTTGAGAATAACACATCTAGCATGGAAAAATATTAGCCACCCCCTACCGTTTCATGAGCAGTACGAGCACACAAAAAGGAAATTTATTTTGAAGATTAGAGATGGCACATACAAATTTGCTTAGAACGACAAGGAAATACCACATATAGGTAGGTATAGTGGACTCATATGGAAAAACTGGTGAGGGAGTCCTGGATTAGGGGGTGTCCGGATGGCCGGACTAAGACCTTTGGCCGGACTCCTGGACTATGAAGATACAAGATTGAAGACTCCGTCCCGTGTCCGGATGGGACTTTCCTTGGCGTGGAAGGCAAGCTTGGCGATACGATATGAAGATCTCCTCCCATTGTAACCGACTCTGTGTAACCCTAGCCCTCTCCGGTGTCTATATAAACCGGAGAGTTTTAGTCCATAGGACGAAAAACAATCATACCATAGGCTAGCTTCTAGGGTTTAGCCACTCTGATCTCGTGGTAGATCTACTCTTGTACTACCCATATCATCAATATTAATCAAGCAGGAGTAGGGTTTTACCTCCATCGAGAGGGAAAAAACCTGGGTAAAAACATCGTGTCCCTTGTCTCCTGTTACCATCCGCCTAGACGCACAGTTCGGGACCCCCTACCCGAGATCCGCCAGTTTTGACACCGACATTGGTGCTTTCATTGAGAATTCCTCTGTGTCATCACCTTTAGGCCCGATGGCTTCTTCGCTCGTCAATCGCAATGCGGTCCGGGATGAAACTTTTCTCCCCGGACAGATCTTCGTATTCGGCGGCTTCGCACTGCGGGCCAACTCATTTGGCCATCTGGAGCAGATCGAAAGCTACGCCCCTGGCCATCAGGTCAGGTTTGGAAGCTTAAACTACACGGCCGACATCCGCGGGGACTTGATCTTCGACGGATTCGAGCCACGACCGGGCGCGCCGCACTGTCACGATGGGCATGATTTAGCTCTGCCATCGGACAACACCCAGAGCGTCACTCAGGTGTCTGCTCCAACCATTAGCTCGGAGCCCACTGCGCCAGTCGGGGACGGACGGTTGGATGCCTCCCCGGAAGCTGCAACCTCTACGGTGATAGAGCCAGATACCAGCCTAGTCCTTCGCAAGGCCCGTGACTCCAAGGTGCCGGACTCCGATCCGGACTCCGTAAATCCCGCACCTCTTCCGATTAAGACCGATTGGGATCCGGTCATGGAGTTCACCGCCGCGGACGTCTTTCAGCACTCGCCTTTTGGCGATATCATGAATTCATTAAAGTCTCTCTCTTTGTCAGGAGAGCCCTGGCCGAACTACGGCCAACACGGTTGGGATGCGGACGATGAAGAAATTCGAAGCCCACCCACCACCCACTTCGTAGCCACTGTCGACAATTTAACCGACATGCTCGACTTTGACTCCGAAGTCATCAACGGCATGGACGCCGATGAAGGAGACGATAAAAAACCAGCACCTATAGGGAACTGGAAAGCCACCTCATCATACGATGTATACATGGTGGACACACCCAACAGAAACGACAACGAGGATCAAAAGGATGCGGCCAGGGATCGCTCCCTCGAAAAACAATCAAAGCGGCGACGTAAGCGCAAGGCCAAGCCCCAGCTCGACAAAGACCCAGCCATAGAGCAGGGTGAATCAACGAAAGACGAACATGCCATCGAGCATCCGTCCAAACAGGGCGGACAATCCGAACAACTAATCCCCGGGAAAGATAATAGCCCGGACGACCTCACGCCGGACAAATTGTTGGAACATCAGAACCTCCACCAAAGGCTTGTTGCCACTGCACATAGCCTGAAAAAGCAGAAGCGGAGGCTCAAGACAGCGGAAGATGCACTCAGGATCAGATGGGGCAAAGTACTCAATACCGCACACAAGTACGGCATCAGTCGTCACATAAAGAGCTATCCGAAGCGGAAACTACTACCGGAATTTGATGAAGAGGGCATAAAGCCCCCACAGTCAAAAAAAAAGGAAGCCACAAGGTCGGATAGAAGACCCTACAATCAATCTCACACATCAAAGGACGCCGCACTCAATATGGCGCGCGATCCGTCTAAGAATTTGCATCAGAAAACTGGCCCAACCAGATCCATCTATAGGCCAAGAAAGCAGGCTCCAGTGAGTGATGCAATGCAAAAAACACCCCAACATCGCGGCACACCTAAATACAGGGGCACCGCACACCCCCTATGTTTTACCGATGAGGTGCTGGACCATGAATTTCCAGCCGAATTCAAACCCGTGAACATAGAAGCATACGACGGGACAACAGACCCTGGAGTCTGGATCGAGGACTATATCCTCCACATACACATGGCCAGAGGAGACGACCTCCACGCCATAAAATACTTACCCCTTAAGCTCAAAGGGCCAGCCCGGCATTGGCTTAAAAGCCTTCCCGAAAACACTATGGGAAGTTGGGAAGTGCTTGAGGATGCTTTTTGGGCAAATTTTCAAGGGACCTATGTCCGACCCCCGGATGCAGATGATCTGAGTCATATAACTCAGCAGCCCAGAGAGTCAGCCCAGAAGCTCTGGAACAGATTCCTTATCAAAAAGAATCAGATAGTCGACTGTCCGGACGCAGAGGCCCTAGCAGCTTTCAAACATAGCGTCCGAGACGAATGGCTCGCCAGACACCTCGGCCAAGAAAAACCGCGAACAATGGTCGCATTAACAAGCCTCATGACCCGCTTTTGTGCAGGAGAGGATAGCTGGTTGGCAAGAAGCAGCACCAGCGAACCGAATATGTCCGAACCCAGAGATGGGAACGGGAAGCCTGATTCATTATGGAACCCCTCCCTTCACTTACGTCTCGGGGGAGAGCGGGTCCCCTTTAGGGGGCGATTCGGCCGGGGCGTTCTCCGGTGTCGAACCCTCTGACGAAGATTTCTTTCCCCGTTTTGAGGTTATCACCTTCGGGTATTCATAGGCAGTCCTTTTCTTTCCCTGGTCGGGGGAATTTTCGATTCTTCCCTTCCTAATGGCCTCCTTCACGGAGGCGGTAGCTCCTTGGCTCCCCCCTTCGCCTTCCGCCAATGGCGCGACCTCCAGCATCCTGGTCAGCATGGGATTCGGCACGGTCTCGGGCAGGGGGGCTGGACACCTGATAAGCTTTGCCTTTGCCATCCACTCCTGTTCAAAGGACAACTCTGCTAAAGGGTAGATTTGATAAAAATATGGATGGTGTATCCAAATACGAGGCTACTTACTTTAGCATCCGGGCGATTGCAGCTCAGACCTGCGTCCTCGGACAAATCCGGACACATTGCTTGTGATCCGAAGAACAATTTGTACATCTCCACGGGTGTCATTCCCATGAAATGTTGTAGGACTCGTGGTCCCTCCGGATTGAACTCCCACAGGCGGAAAGGTCGACGTTTGCAGGGCAGTGTGCGGCGAATCACCATGACTTGCGCCACTATGGTCAAATTCATATCTCTTTCTAGAAGATCTCGAATATGGCCCTGCAGCAAGGGCACGTCTTTGGGCGGCCCCCAGATAAGTCCTTCATTAACCCATGACACCAGCCGTGGTGGGGGACCCGAGCGAAAAGTAGGTGGTGCCATCCATGTGGTGCCCCTAGGGGCTGTGATGTAAAACCAGTCCCGTTGCCATAAGACGAGCTCCTCTTGAAGAGAGCCTTCGGGCCATGGAGCGTCGTCCATCTTGCTTATTATAGCCCCTCCGCACTCAGCGTGCTACCCATCGATCATTTTCGGTTCCACTTTGAAAGTTTTTAGCCACAATCCGAAGTGAGGGGTGATATGGAGGAAGGCCTCGCACACGACAATGAATGATGAGATCTGGAGGATGGACTCCGGAGCTAGGTCATGGAACTCCAGCCCGTAGTAAAACATAAGCCCCCTCACAAAGGGATCGATCGGGAAGCCTAGCCCCCAAAGGAAGTGAGATGCGAACACCATGCTTTCATCGGGCTGTGGAGCGGGAACAGCTTGCCCTTGAGCAGGCAGTCTATGCGAGATTTCGCCGGTTAGACACCTGGCATCTCTGAGCTTTCAAACATCTTCTTCCGTAATGAAGGAAGGCATCCACCGGCCTTGAAGGTCGGAGCCGGACATCGTCAAAAGTCTGAAGCGCCTAAAACTAGAGATTTGGGTGTTGGAACTCGAAGCGAGGGGCGGATTTGATTGGTTTGAGAAGAAGGGAGCCGGGCCTTGGTTCCTTTATAAAGGAGGTGAATACCAAGAGCCCTCCCCGTAACCGTTTGAGACTCTCTTTCAATTAGGGAGTCATATCTAAGTCACGGTTGGGTTACCCACGCCCGTATTGAGGAGAATCCCGGAATAAGGGGACACGATCTCTGCTTTGACAAAGACGTGCCAAGGAAACCGCCTCGCTAAACGCGCTGGGGTGGAACAGTAAGATGAATAAAAGCCTGGCCGTGGCATGATGTCACGCCGCGGAATATGTCAGCAGATCCGATTGATGCAAATATTATTCTGTCTATGATGGAATGTGGAACTTATTTTGCAGAGCCAGACACTACCCTAGTGTTCAACATCTTCTATGGAATATTCGGAGGAGGAACCCGCCTTGCAATGCCGAAGAAAACTTGTGCGCCGGACTCGTCGTCATTGAAGCCTGGTTCAGGGGCTACTGAGGGAGTCCTGGATTAGGGGGTGTCCGGATGGCCGGACTAAGACCTTTGGCCGGACTCTCGGACTATGAAGATACAAGATTGAAGACTCCGTCCCGTGTCCGGATGGGACTTTCCTTGGCGTGGAAGGCAAGTTTGGCGATACAATATGAAGATCTCCTCCCATTGTAACCGACTCTGTGTAACCCTAGCCCTCTCCGGTGTCTATATAAACCGGAGAGTTTTAGTCCATAGGACGAAAAACAATCATACCATAGGCTAGCTTCTAGGGTTTAGCCACTCCGATCTTATGGTAGATCTACTCTTGTACTACCCATATCATCAATATTAATCAAGCAGGAGTAGGGTTTTACCTCCATCGAGAGGGCCCAAACCTGGGTAAAAACATCGTGTCCCTTGTCTCCTGTTACCATCCGCCTAGACGCACAGTTCGGGACCCCCTACCCGAGATCCGCCGGTTTTGACACCGACAACTGGGTTTAAGGATTTTGGATGCACAAGTAGTATTCCTACTTAGTACAAGCGAAGGTTAGCAAAAATATTGAGAAGCATCCAACCAATAAACGAAAAATCTCATAAGCGAGCATTAAGCATAACTAACACCGAATAATGCACCACAAGTAGGATGTAATTTCATTGCATAACTATTGGCTTTCATGCTTGCATAGGTAATCAAAAACCTTAACACCAATATTGTTACTAAAGCACAATTACTCATCAACATGACTCACATATTATATCATCGTATCGCAAAACTATTACAAAGAATCAAGTTTAATTTGTCCAATGATCTTCATGAAAGTTTTTATTATATCCATCTTGAATATCTATCACTTTGGGACTAGTTTCACATGTTGCCATTGCTTTTGAAAAGCTCAAATAAATTTAAGTGAAGAACATGAGCATAAAAATTTTCATCTCTCAAAATAATCTAAGTGAAGCATGAGAGTGAATGGCAAACTACTCCAAAAAGATATACGTGAAGATCAAACTAGTAGTTAAGTAAATGGGTAGCTATTTGAGGACTCTCTCTTATTTAAAAACTTTCAGATCTAAGTATTTTATTAGAATAACAAGCAAAACAAAACAAAATGACATTCCAAGAATAGCGCAACTCATGTGAAGAAGCAAAAACTTAGGCTCAACCGATACTAACCGATAATATTGTTGAAGAAGAAAGGTGGGATGCCTACCAGGGCATCCCCAAGCTTAGCTGGTTGAGACTTCTTGAAGTGTTAATTTGTGATTCCCTGGGCATCCCAAAGCTTGAGCTTTTGTGCCTCCTTAATTCCTCTCATATCATGGTTTCCCTAAATCTCAAAAACTTCATCCACACAAAACTCAACAAGAACTCATAAGATAAGTTAGTATAAATCAATGCAAAACCTTATTATTATCTATTGTAGCAAATCACTAAAATTATTGTTTGACATTGCATACTAAATGATAGCTTATGCAAACAAGCAAACATATGCAAACAATGCAACCATAACAGCAATATGCCAAAACAGTACAATGTGTAAAGAATGCAAGATTCATCATACTTCCCTAACTCCAAAAATTCTAAAAAATTACCACACTATAGAGAATTTATTATAGCTTACTATGCAAAATGTTCAACATTTTATCACATTCTGACTTTTCTCAGGAATTTTGCAAGAGTGATAAACTTTCTATTTTGAAACAACAACTCATATACTTGCAAAAAAGCATGTGGAAAGCTATCCTTAACACTTCTATTGAAGTAAAAGATGCAGAACATTATTTTAAATAACAAGAAGCAAATCCTAGCAAAATAAAATGACGCTCCAAAAAAAACTCATATCATGTAATGAATGAAAATATAGCTCAAAGTAAGGTTACTTTGGAGACGAAAGAGGGGATGCCCTCCGGGGCATCCCCAAGCTTAGTTGCTTGTATCTTCCTTGAATATTACCTTGGGGTGTCCTGGGCATCCCCAAGATTAGGGTCTTGTCACTCCTTATTCTCCTCATATCGACATCTCAGCCAAAACTTGAAAACTTCAATCACAAAAAACCTAACGGAACTTCATGAGATAGGTTAGTAAGATAAAGAGCAAACCATTTCACTTTGGTATTGTCGAAGACAAGATTCATAATTGTTTCCACACAATGCCTACTGTAGCATATCATTTCCACAATTTATATTGAGCAATATAAGCCATAGAAACTAGGAAACAAGCAAACTATGCATTGAAAATAGAATTTGTCAAAAACAGAACAATCTAATGATCTGGAAAACAATCATACTTCTGCTATGCTAAAAATTCTGAAAAATTAGGACAAGTAGGGAATTTGTATATCTATCACCTATAAAAAATTCAGATCAAAAGCATGTTCCAGTGAATTTTGAAAATTCCTGGACTGAGCGCAAAAGTTTCTGTTTTTGCACAGATTCAAGTCAACTATCATCCACACTATCCCAAATGCTTTACTTGGCACTTTATTGAAACAAAAGATATAATGATTAATACAGTGACTTAATCATGTGAACACAAAAAAAACAGTAGGGGTAAATGTTGGGTTGTCTCCCAACAAGCGCTTTTCTTTAATGCCTTTTAGCTAGGCATGATGAGTTCAATGATGCTTGCATAAACGATAAGGATTGAAACATAACAAGAGCATCATGAATCATATGAATAGCACATTTAACCCACTTCCTATGCATAGGGATTTTGTGAGCAAATAATTCATGGGAACAAGAATCATCTAGCATAGGAAGGCAAAACAAATATAACTTCACGATTTTCAACATAAAGAGAGGAAACCTGGTATTATTGAGATATGTAAAAGAATATGTTCCCCTCTCATAATAATTTTCAGTAGCATCATGAATGAATTCAACAATATAGCTATCACATAAAGCATTATTTTCATGATGCATAAGCATAAATTTTATTATTGTCCACATCAGCAAATTTATTCTCATGAATGGTAGTGGGAGCAAACTCAACAAAATAACTATCATGAGATTGAAAATTAAAATCATGATGACAAGTTTCATGATTATCATTATTATTTATAGCATACATGTCATCACCATAATCATCATAGATAGCAACTTTTTTCTCATAGTCCATTGAAACCTCTTCCAAAATAGTGGATTCATCACTAAATAAAGTCATGACCTCTCCATATCCACTTTCATCGATATTGTGAAAAGATTCAACACCCTCAAAGATAGTGGGATCATTACCTAGAGTTGACACTCTTCCAAACCCACATTCATCATTGTAATCATCATAAATATGAGGCATGATACCGTTATAACAAATTTGCACATCAAAATTTGGGGGACTAAAAATGTCTTCTTCATCAAACATATCATTCCCAAGATTATGGCTTTGCATATCGTTAGCATCATGGATATTCAAAGAGTTCATACCATCAACATTGCAATCATGCTCATCATTCAAATATTTGTTGTCAAACATTTTATAGAATTCTTCTTCTATCAATTGAGCATAATTTTCCTTTCCATCATTTTCACGAAAGACATTATAAAGATGAATAATAAGATGCAACCTCAATTCCAATTTTTTTAGTTTTCTTTTATAAACCAAACTAGTGATTAAACAAGAAACCAAAAGATTCAATTGCAAGATCTAAAGATATACCTTCATGCACTCACCTCCCCCGACAACGGCGCCAGAAAAAGAGCTTGATGTCTACTACGCAACTTTATTCTTGTAGACACGTGTTGGGCCTCCAAGTGCAGAGTTTTGTAGGATAGTAGCAATTTTCCCTCAAGTGGATGACCTAAGGTTTATCAATCCGTAGGAGGTGTAGGATGAAGATGGTCTGTCTAAAACAACCCTGCAACCAAATAATAAAAAGTCTCTTGTGTCCCCAACACACCAAATACAACGGTAATTTGTATAGGTGCACTAGTTCGGCGAAGAGATACAAGTGTAATATGGATAGTAGATATTGGGTTTTCTAGTAAGAACAATAAAAAAACAACGAGGTAGCAATTGATAAAATAGAGCACAAATGGTATCGCAATGCTTGAAAATGAGGCCTAGGATCCATACTTTCGCTAGTGCAATCTCTCAACAATGCTAATATAATTGGGTCATACAACCATCCCTCAAAGTGCGATGAAGAATCACTCCAAAGTTCCTATCTAGCGGAGAACATAAAAAGAAATTGTTTGTAGGGTACGAAACCACCTCAAAGCTATTCTTTTCGATCAATCTATCCTAGAGTTCGTACTAAAATAACACAAAGCTATTCTTCCCGATCAATCTAACCAAGAGTTCGTACTAAAATAACACCATATGATACACATCAACCAACTCTAATGTCACCTAGATACTCTAATGTCACCGCGAGTATTCATGAGTTGATTATGCGATATGCAACAAAAAATTTCAGATTCATAATACTCAATCCAACACAAAGAACCTCAAAGAGTGCCCAAAGATTTCTACCAGAGAAACAAAGACAAGAACCTGCATCAACCCCTATGCATAGATTACCCCAATGTCACCTTGGGAATCCGCGAGTTGAGTGCCAAAATCCATATCAAGTGAATCAATATAACACCCCATTGTCACCACAGGTATTCATATGCAAGACATATATCAAGTGCTCTCAAATCCATAAAAGTATTCAATCCGATAAACGAAATCTCGAAGGGAAAACTCAATTCATCACAACAAGATATAGAAGGGAAAACAACATATGATCCAACTATATTAACAAAGCGCCCGATACATCAAGATCGTGCCATCAAGAACATGAGAGAGAGAGAGAGATTAAACACATAGCTACCGGTACAAACTCTCAGCCCCGAGGGTGGACTACTCCCTCATCGTGGTGGCCGCCAGGATGATGAAGATGACCACCCGTGATGATGTCCCCCTCCGGCGGAGTGCCGGAATGGGGTCTAGATTGATTTTTCATGGCTACAGAGTCTTGTGGTGGCAGAACTTCTGATCTAGGGTTACATCGAGGGTTTTTGTAATATTTGAAAATTTATAGGGCGAAGAGGCGGTGCGGGAGGCCACCAAGGTGGGCACAACCCACCAGGGCTCGCCTGGGCCTCCGGGCACGCCAAGGTGGCTTGTGCCCCCCTCGGGGCACCCCTTTGGGACTTCTTTGGCCCGTCCTGGGTGTTCTAGTCCATGAAAATTCTCCAAAAAGTTTCATTGTGTTTGGACTCCGTTTGATATTGATTTCCCGTGAAGTAAAAAACAAGCAAAAAATAGCAACTGGCACTGGGCACTATCTCAATAGGTTAGTCCCAAAAAATGATATAAAGTTGCTATAAAATGATCGTAAAACATCCAAGAATTATAATATAACAACATGGACCAATAAAAAATTATAGATATGTTGGAGACGTATCAGGTAGCGAGGCACGTATTGTATTGTTGCCATCAAGGATAAAAAGATGGGGTTTTCATCATATTGCTTGAGTTTATCCCTCTACATCATGTCATCTTACTTAATGCATTACTTTGTTCTCTTGAACTTAATACTGTAGATGCAGGCAGGAGTCGGTCGATGTGTGGAGTAATAGTAGTAGATGCAGAATCGTTTTGGTCTACTTGACACGGACGTGATGCCTATATGCATAATCATTACCTTGGATATCGTCATAACCTTGCGCTTTTCTATCAACTGCTTGACAGTAATTTGTTCACCCACCGTATTATTTGCCTTCATGAGAGAAGCCTCTAGTGAAACCTATGGCCCCGGGTCTATTTTCCATCATATTTGCTTTCCGATCTACTATTTTGCAATATTTTATCTTCAGATCTATAAACCAAAAAACCCAAAAATATTTAGTTATATTTTATTTTACCTATCTCTATTAGTTATCACCTTTGCAATTGACCGTGAAGGGAATGACAACCCCTTTATCGCGTTGGGTGCAAGTGTTTGATTGTTTGTGCAGGTGCATAGATTGGGGACTTGCTTGTACCTCCTACTGGATTGATACCTTGGTCCTCTAACCAAGGGAAATATTTATCTCTACTTTGCTGCATCATCCTTTCCTCTTCAAGGCAAAAACTAACACAATCTCAAGAATTAGCAGATCTCATGAGTTTTTTGTTGAGTTTTGTGTTGTGAAGTTTTCAAGTTTTGGGTAAAGATTTAATGGACTATGGAATAAGGAGTGGCAAGAGCCTAAGCTTGGGGGTGCCCAAGGCACCCCAAGGTAATATTCAAGGACAACCAAGAGCCTAAGCTTGGGGATGCCCCGGAAGGCATCCCCCCTTTCGTCTTCGACTATCGATAAATTTACTTGAGGCTATATTTTTATTGACCACATGATATATGTTTTGCTTGGAGCGTCTTGTATGATATGAGTATTTTCTTTTTAGTTTGCCACAACCATCCTTGCTGTACACACCTTTTGAGAGGGACACACATGAGTCGTGAATTTATGAGAATACTCTATGTTCTTCACCTATATCTTTTGAGCTAGGCAATTTTGCTTTAGTGCTTCACTTATATCTTTTTAGAGCACGGTGGTGGCTTTATTTTATAGAAATTTTTGAACTCTCATGCTTCACTTATATTATTTTGAGATTCTTTCTAAACAACATGGTAATTTGCTTGGGTTATGAGTTTAGTCCTAATATGATGGACATCCAAGAGGGATATAGTAAAAACTTTCATATAAAGTGCATTGAATACTATGAGAAGTTTGATTCCTTATGATTGTTTTGAGATGAAAAGATGGTGATATTAGAGACATGCTAGTGAGTAACTGTGGATTGGTAGAAATACTTGTGTTAAAGTTTGTGATTCTCGAAGCATGCACGCATGGTGAACCGTTATGTGATGAAGTCGGAGAATGATTTATTTATTGATTGTCATCCTTTGCGTGTAGTACTTTGTTTCTATAGCTTCTAGACTTTTGCAATAAGTATGTGAGTTCTTTATGAGTAATGTCGAGTCCATGGATTATACACACTCTCACCCTTCCACCATTGCTAGCCTCTCTAGTACCGCGCAACTTTCGCTGGTGCATTACATCCGCCATATACCTTCCTCAAAACAACCACCATACCTACCTATTATGGCATTTCCATAGCCATTCCGAGATATATTGCCATGCAACTTTCCATTGTTCCATTTATTATGACACGCTTCATCATTATCATATTGCTTTGCATGATCAAGTAGTTGACATCGTATTTGTGGCAAAGCCACCATTCATATTTTTTATACATGTCACTCTTGAGTCATTTCACATCCTGGTACACCACTGGAGGCATTCACATAGAGTCATATTTTGTTCTAAGTATCGAGTTGTAATTCTTGAGTTGTAAGTAAATAAAAGTGTGATGATCATCATTATTAGAGCATTGTCCCAGGTGAGGAAAGGATGATGGAAGCTATGATTCCCTCAAAAAGTTGTGATGAGTCTCTGGACTGGATGAAAAATAAAAGAGGCCAAAGAAGCCCAAATAAAAAAAGAAAAAGAGGCCAAAGAAGCCCACCAAAAAATGAGAGAAAAGAGAGAAGGGGCAATGTTACTATCCTTTTTCCATACTTGTGCTTTAAAGTAGCACCATGATCTTGATAATAGAGAGTCTCCTATGTTGCCACTTTCATATACTAGTGAGAATTTTTCATAATAGAACTTGGCTTGTATATTCCAATGACGGGCTTCCTCGAATTGCCCTAGGTCTTCGTGAGCAAGCAAGTTGGATGCACACCCACTTAGTTTCTTTTTTAGCTTTCATACACTTATAGCTCTAGTGCATCCGTTGCATGACAACCCCTACTCACTCACATTGATATCTATTGATGGGAATCTCCATAGCCCGTTGATACGTCTAGTTGATGTGATACTATCTCCTTCTTTTTGACTTCCCCATAACCACCATATTCTATTTCACCTATAGTGATATATCCATGGCTCACGCTCATGTATTGCGTGAAAGTTGAAAAAGTTTAAGAACATCAAAAGTATGAAAGAATTTCTTGGCTTGTCATCAGGGTTGTGCATGATTTAATACTTTGTGTGATGAAGATGGAGGGTAGCCAGACTATATGATTGTGTAGGTGTAAGTGCATCTAGTGCCCCTTAGTGATTTTGGTGTATTGAAGACTTATAGGTTAAGGGACTAATATGTTTGTGGGTGTACATAGGCTCTATAAGTCGATGAGGAGTTTGATATTTACAATGAATGTCGACCCCTAAAAATGAATGTCTTCAGCTGAAGACTTTGGTTCTCCTGAAGACTTTGAAAGTGAAGAAATTGGTGTGACCTTGAAGACTTGGATATTCATGCGAGGATTATGAAGCGTGAAGACTTTTGATTTCATAGTTTCACTTTGTCTTTCTTGAGTTAAAGGAAACACCGTACTGTTAAAGGGGGTCGAGGTGATACTAAGGAAACTAATTTCCAAGTGATGCTCATCTCAAAATCCTACACCTACCCAATCCTTTCGAGTGAAGCCATTGGAAATCTCATATCAGTTCAGTCAATTTCTTCAGTGACAGAGACGAGGATCTTCTGGTCTCTGAGGAATTTGTTCTAACTGAGGAGTTAGGAATTCGCTAGTGCGGATTGCCTACATAGTGAGGAACATGATAGCCCTGAGGAATTTGAACCTCAAATCCGACCGTTCATGTGCTACGCGCTAGCTGTCCAAAATATCCTACCACCTAACGGTCATATCATTGAAGGGTATTTATGTCTTATCATGTTGGGCTGCTCCCTAGGCTATAAATAGCCACCCCCTACAACCACTAGTTGGTTGGCTACTCCGAGAGAAACTGACACTTGTCAG
Source organism: Triticum dicoccoides (assembly GCF_002162155.2). Classification (NCBI taxonomy): domain Eukaryota; kingdom Viridiplantae; phylum Streptophyta; class Magnoliopsida; order Poales; family Poaceae; genus Triticum; species Triticum dicoccoides. The sequence continues at coordinate 188,728,650 of NC_041383.1, read as the reverse complement.
TTGAGAACATCCCATCCTCCGAGGACTTTGAGCGAAAATAATCAAGTGAGGAAAACCCAAATTCCAAACTCAAACACCTACAAACCCAAAGTGATTGAGCATCACTGAAGAGATTGTTCCTGTGTGGAACCGACGCTTGTTACCTTTGAGGACCGTGTATCCTCCAGATGGTTAGGCGTCATGGTCTGAGCATCCAAGAGGAATTGTGGATCACCGAGTGACCAAGTCTATGAAGGTTTGGAAGTCATCTGTGAAGACTTACCATGAGTGTTGGGCGAGGTCTGCGTGATCTTAGCTCAAGGAGAATACGGTGAGGACTGTGTGTCCTCGAGTTTAAATACTCAGCCGCTCCAACCAGACGTAGAACTGTCACAACTGTTGGAACTGGTCTACCAAATCATTATCTTCACCAAGCCTACTAGTTCTATTTCCTCAACCCTTCCATTTCCTCATTCATGTGTTGATGAACCTGATCATTACTGTTTGAAGACTTTGACTGAAGACTTTCTCTATTTCCTCAATCCAATTTCTTCAGTCACATTGTCTTCAGCCTGCTTATCCTGTGTTTACGCTTTCTGTACTCTGTGTTTGTCTTTCATTTCATCATGATGACTATGCTATTGCTCTATTATGCTTATACATGAGTACTAATTCCGCTGCTTGTAGTTCGTGACTTAGGAATTTCCTCACCCTGAAATTCCTCAGTGACGAATTTGTAAAAATCGCTTATTCACCCCCTCTATTCGACTTAACGCACTTTCAATTGGTATCAGAGGAAGGTACTCCCTTGTTCTGTGTGATTTTGGTTTAACCACCTGGAGTTCTAGTTACGTCGACTGCAGGAATGAAGAAATAACATGCCCCATCTTTGACGGTCATGAGTATCCCAAGTGGAAGGCCATGATGAAGAAGCGACTCATGGCGATGAACAGCGAACTGTGGACCGTCACAGAGATCGGTCTTACCGATCTTTGCAAGATGGCGGGGGCTGATGATATTCGCAAGTACACTCTCCTCAACCTCACGACAAAGGATGTCATTTGCTCCTGTTTGTACCAAAATCAGTTCAGGAACATCATGCATCTCAACCATGCAAAGCTTACCTAGGACCAACTCTCTAAGATCTATGAAGGCCATCGAACTCGTCTTGCTCCTTGGTTTGAGGATTTCAAGGAATCTCTCAAGGAGATGACTTTCACCCCAGAATCATCATCCACTACACCATGCCTTATGGCAAAAGGTGCCAATGTAACTGAATGCCACTGACGGTGTCCTGGACTAGGGGGTACTCAACGCGTTGTCCCCCGATCAGTTGGATTGGGCCGAGGACCCCCATGGCCGTATACTCATGGGTCAGTCCGGACAGCTGCCGCATACAAGGAAGAATCAACAAGACTTGGCGACCAAGACAAGGACTCCTCCCCCACCGGCGTATTCGGCTAGGACTCTTGTTATCCTAGGCCTCTGGTGCATTATATAAACCGGGGCCAGGCTAGTCGATAGATACACAACAACAATCATACCATAGGCTAGCTTCTAGGGTTTAGCCTCCTTGATCTCGTGGTAGATCTACTCTTGTAACCCACATCATCAATATTAATCAAGCAGGACGTAGGGTTTTACCTCCATCGAGAGGGCCCGAACCTGGGTAAAACATCATGTCCCTTGCCTCCTGTTACCATTGATCCTAAGACGCACTACTTGGGACCCCCTACCCGAGATCCGCCGGTTTTGACACCGACATTGGTGCTTTCATTGAGAGTTCCGCTGTGTGATCGGCGAAAGGATCAATGGCTCGACTGCAGGTCAACTGCGACGTCGGCTTCTTCATCACCAGTTCAACTGGTCACATTGGCTTGACCAAGGACTGCACCCTACCTCCGATCGTCATGTTCGGATGAGGGCCTTCGTCAACACCAACTCCGATCTCTATCAAGATCATGGAGGAGTCATCCATGGAGCCCGGGGGCTCAACATCAACATTGCCCTCAGGCGACCGTGCTGTTTTTCTGGACAGCAAACTTGTATCCGCCGCCACCGCCTCCTCGAGTGTCGCTTAAACGATTACTTTGGTGGAATTATGCGTAATTAAGTCTACAACAACCCTGCAAAAATTTCGTCGAGTTCCGATGGAGGAATCTCCGGCGATCTCCGATATACCGGAGCCCTGTTGAATCTGGACGAGAATCCGGACGAGTTTAGGGCGTGGTATCCAGCGTCTAGCTCGGATGTCCTTTGGATGATCCAACCGTTGATTTGCTGCGGAATTCCCTTATTTACCACCTGCCAAAAATTCAGCTCGATCCGACCGTCCAAACTCCGGGAAACTTCCGATTAGTGCATCACTTTTTGGATCTGTTTTCTGCGCGAAAACGAATCCGACCCGAGTTCGTCTTTTTTATGAACGGGATTTCAGACATCCTTTTTGAAGGAAGTTTTGTATGGGGTATTGTGTTTGGTTCCCGAACACATCCCACTAACTTTAAGATCTTTTGAACATGATCTTCAACATCATGCCGGTATCAAACCAGTCCGGCAATATTGCTCCACGGCTGCCGACCTGCGCTAGACATGTCGTCACTTTGTTGAGCCAAACTCAACTTCTTCGGATCATCATCTTGGCAAGCCGAACAAGAGTCCGGCATCGCGAAGGATAAATCATCACCAACATCGCCGCCCCATGGATTACACGGAGCGGGCATACCTGCATCGCCACGCGGTCGCTTCATCAAGCCGGCATCAACCGCGTCACGACCTGCATCGGCAGGGCCACACTATTGCTTCTTCAAGCTGGTGTCCATCACGCCGACCTACTTCGACATCTCAGCTGGACCGGGGGCTTTGCCATCTCTTCATCAACCTACTCCGGACACTTCGGCGTCACTAGCCGACCAGACAATGGGTGCGCGGATCGAGTCCCAATTTTGGGAATCACCTTCCTTCGGATTGCTACAACAAATAAACCAGGTGCTATTAATCCTAGTATTTCTTTTTGCTTGTTTGGGTTAATCTTTCCCAAGGAATTATTACTCTGGTTTGTCTATCATATATACACAGGTCTATCAGATGGTGGCCGCATTATCGACGGTTGCATGATGGTTCGGTCAGTTTTCATACATAGTCCGGCGAACACCGCATCCGGAACTCGAACCGACCTGTGAATCCAGGCTTTGCCACGCCTTTATTGCATTACGCCGACGACCTGCATCGACATCGACTTTGGCGCCAGGCCATATTTCTTTTATTACTCACTTTGAATAAATTATTTATTATGCAACAATTTTTTTATTATCTCTGGTTTGCACTATTTTTTGTGCACAGGAAAATGATCCAGCCAGACTATATCCTTTGACGTCACCTTGGCTAGACGGGGGGCTTCGTCAACACTTCATTACCCCATGCCAGGGACTTCGGCATCACTCTGCCGTCCTGCATTGACCATGCTATGTCACCACTTCACAGTGCCGAGCTCTTTGCTCCGCCACCTCGGGACCGGCTTGGGGGATGGAACCTTGCCCTGCATCAAGCTCGGACCGCATCGTCAATACCGAACACACTAACCAGCTAAGTTGCCTTCATGCTCAAAGTTTTAAAATTTCTAACTTGTGTTCGGTTCAACCAAGCATTATACTTTCTCGGAAAAAAGTTGCTTGTAAAAATCTTCCTTGTCGAAACTTTGTTCGCACACACTTGACGCTCTACCCGCGCTCATTATACCTGGGGGCTTCTTTAACAGAAGCTTATTAATTCGGGCTTTATGCCCAACACATGTGTCAAACTTCCGCATGTACCTTTTATTCACAATTATATGCATCGATATGACTTAAGTTTTGGCCAAGCTGGGTTACCTGGCTCCTGTGCTTACCCCTACGTTCCTGATTGTTCGGCTAGGTGGTAAAGGGAGCACCTCTGCGATTGTTACTGCCAGGTCAGCCGGATGTGTACCTCAGACTGGATGAAGCCGAAAGCTAGCGTTCTTAAGGGAATACTCGGTCGGTGAACTAAAAGATGATTTCTTACCTATTTATTTACTTGCCCCCAGATGTTTTTCTGCTCTTTTCGCAGTCCGGACATGCACTTTAGGGCATGCCTCCCAGGGAAAGGAACCCCTAACGGAACTATTCTCCCTGGAAGATGTTTCTTACTAACCATGTAATATAACATAACTAGTTGGGCACTTGTCTGATAAAGCACTAATGACCCCTACGTCTGGTCTCCACGCATGCCCCGGTTTTTATAACCGCGAGGGTATTCAGACACACTCCGGACTATTGGGTCCAGAGGTTGAAGCGAAAAGGTCCGCTACGACAAACGATCTACAATCAGGCTAGAAGGCATTCTACATGTCACCTTACATTATATAGTCAACTTTTACCCAAGTCACTTGGGGGCTCTTATGTTTATTTGAGCCGTTTCATACTAAGTGTTTCTCTTCCTAGTCGTTGCAAAGTTTTTATTATTTATCACTCCTTTTTTTGACACAAGTGTGCGGTCACTAGCCGGGGAGTACTCCGCCTTCGGGATAGGAGGTTGAAGCCGTAGGCTGACCCGCTTGAAGTTTTGAGATAGGATGTGTCATGTTAAAGCACGGCAGAAGCACCTTTTTTTTCTAAAGTCCAATTTTCGGATTGGCACCGAACACTTGATCTAGTTCGGACATTAATCTTTTGAATAAGTTTTTTGGCTTTTCGAGCCCATGGCACTTTTAAACTATTTGTGTGTTTTCAGCACAAGTCTCGCAGTGCAACGCCGAACACCTTTTGAGATTCGGCAAAAACATTCTCGGATATTGCTATATATGCATCAGTTTCGAATTGTGTCTTCGGTCAATAGTTGGGTTGCCCGGCTCCCGCGCTTGCCTCCTACGTTCCGCTTTGTTCGGCTAGGTGTGCAAAGGGAGAACCACTGCGATTGTGCTTCCAGCTCATATGGTCAAGCACCTCAGTGGAGAAAGCCGAAAACTGACTGTCACAATAGGTGTAAACTGGTCAGCGATCCGATGACTATATTAAATGACGGGCCATTCATTGGCCGAAATGTTTCCGGCTTGACCTCGACTGTCGCCGAACACTATCGGGGGCTATAACTGGCCTCCCAAACTAAATCCTCGATATTTTGCTCTTACATTGGAGCAGAGGTTTCATGATCATGCTTAGCATGACAACCCAAAGAAAGGAACCGATAGCGGGACTATTTTCTCTGGAAGACATTTCTTCTCTTAAACAGTAATATAACATGTCTCTCCACGTACCTTTGTTTATAAAACCGTATGGCCAGATTGCCTTGTTTGTTGTAAATCTTTGCCCTCATAAAGGCTTTATAAAGAAGGACAAACACTCCTCGGCTATTGGCCGAGGAGGTGGAAGCCGATGGTCGGTCAACAAAGTTTTGTACAATGCGGATCCGAGCATTAATGACGTAAAGTACTTGGATACATAGAGTCATTACACATAATTTGTGATTTTACTATGGATATCGATCCTTAATTCGGCCTCCCGTGCCCGCATTAAGGCTCGGGGGCTACTGGGCTTCGGGCTTATTATTTACAAATATTAAAGGCGCACATCAATCCCCTGATCTGGTGTTGCCACCCGACCAGTGTCTCGGGGGCTACTGCATTGCTTGTTCTATGCAGAAAATCTTAAGTGCAATACAGTTTCCGAGGAGATTTTGATCCTCAGGTTGGTCGGCCGCACCCAACCTGAGTCTCGAGGACTGAGTGCGCCACTTTTTGTGTCCCGAAGTATTCTGCCGAGCTAGGACTTGATCCTCAGACCGATTTTGCAAATCAACCTGAGTCTCAGCAGCTACGGGGATCAGCGGTCTTATGTCATCCTTCATGTGTATCTCGGGTTTTAGACCGATACCCACCTTGAGGGCTACTGGCACCAATCAAAAATATTGACAAAAATTGGCCCACATTCGGGGTGGTGCACCACCTCGGAAGCAGTCCGGCATAAAGCTCGGGTGCTAGTGGCTGGCTCCATAGAGGGCATTTCCGGCATTAAGCTTGGCTAAACTCCTTCAACTTTTTTGGACCAAGATGATCTATGACATCTTGGATACAGTCCAGCGTTGGAGCTCGGATACACAGTCCGGCGTTGGAGCTCGGATACATAGTCCGGCATTGGAGCTCGGATACCGTCCGGCGTTGGAGCTCGGATACATAGTCCGGCGTTAGAGCTCGGATACCGTCCGGCGTTGGAGCTCGGATACATAGTCCGGCGTTAGAGCTGGGAAGCAGTCCGGCATTGGTGCTCGGCTGCAAAGGATACCTCGAATGCAGTCCGGCGTTGGAGCTCGGACGCAAGAGGATGTTGCCACCCGGGAACAACTTCAAACCCGAGGCATGGCATAAAAATAACAAGGCATTGATAAAGGCCGTAAACTTAAAGGGGCTCCTCGGATACCCAATGCGTAAACTCGTCGAATGCATTTCGGCGATCCTTAAGATAGAAGATTTGTTGAACCAGTTTTCAAGACCGGCAACCGAAGATGAAGAACAGTTCGGAAGAATCGAGGAGCGTCCCTAACTTGAAGACCGGTTCAGGGGGCTACTGACGGTGTCCTGGACTAGGGTGTACTCAACGCGTCGTCCCCCGATCAGTTGGATTGGGCCGAGGACCCCCATGGCCATATACTCATGGGCTAGTCCGGACAGCTGCCGCATACAAGGAAGAATCAACAAGACTTGGCGATCAAGACAAGGACTCCTCCCCACCGGCGTATTCGGCTAGGACTCTTGTTATCCTAGGCCTCTGGTGCATTATATAAACCGGGGCCAGGCTAGTCGATAGATATACAACAACAATCATACCATAGGCTAGCTTCTAGGGTTTAGCCTCCTTGATCTCGTGGTAGATCTACTCTTGTAACCCACATCATCAATATTAATCAAGCATGACGTAGGGTTTTACCTCCATCGAGAGGGCCCGAACCTGGGTAAAACATCGTGTCCCTTGCCTCCTGTTACCATTGATCCTAAGACGCACTGCTTGGGACCCCCTACCCGAGATCCGCCGGTTTTGACACCGACAGCCACCTTTCCGAATCTAGTGATAATGAATTTGGACCCAGCTACACTAAACTTGCTTCCCTTGCAAGTAAACAATAAAGAGCTCTTGAAAAAGTTCAAAACATGCTTGATGAAAGCAATGATATGTTGGGTGAGGAACTGGATCGAAGTAAGGCTTTGACTAGTAGTCTTCAGAAACTTTAGTCTAGGTTTGACAACCTTCAAAATCACCATAACACTCTCTTAACTGATCATGAGAAGCTTTCTTATGAATTTCTTCAGAGAAAGCAAGATCTTGAGAAGTTAAAAGTGAGTTATGAAGATCTTCAGAAGGAAAACAATTCATTGCTTGCTCAACAGATTAGTTCCGCTCAGGAAGAATTTATTCCACCATGTTTGAAATGCATTGAGCGTGAATCTGCTAATTCTTCACCTGAATGTTCAAATGCTTCTATTGCTACAAATTCTTCAACTGTCTCTATGGTCACAAATTCCTCATCTGAGTATACCACAAGTATCACTGATGATAATGCAGGGCTAAAGGAATTGTATGTGACAGGCATTTACAAAAGCCTCAAAGGGCATCAGACTCTTTGTGATGTGCTCAAAAAGCAGATCTTGAACACGAACCCTAGGAAAGAGGGTATTTCCTTTGAGAGGAAACTCAATGTTGATGGGACCTACTGGAAACCTGAGCAGTATCCCAAAACCTCATGGGTTGCTGCGACAGGACCTCCTGTAGATCCATGTACTCTATCTGGCTTTACTTCTGATTTTTCATATTCCTTTGATGAGTCATTTGAATCCAAGTATAAACTGTTCAAGAACCAGAATGGTGAAGTATTTGCTCGATATGTTGGAACTAACTGCAGGAACGGTCCCCTGTAAGTGCATCTAGTGCCCCTTAGTGATTTTGGTGTATTGAAGACTTATAAGTTAAGGGACTAATATGTTTGTGAGTGTACACAGGCTCTATAAGTCAATGAGGAGTTTGATATTTAGAGTGAAACTTGACACCTGAAAATGAATGTCTTTGGGTGAAGACTTTGGTTCTCCCGAAGACTTTGAAAGTGAAGAAATTGGTGTGACCTTGAAGACTTCAATATCCATGCGAGGAATCTGAAGCGTGAAGACTTTTGTTTTTGTAGTTCCATTTTATCTTTCTTGAGTCATAGGAAACACAGTACTATTAAAGGGGGTTGAGGTAATACTAAGGAAACTAATTTCCAAGTGATTCTCATCTCAAAATCCTACACCTACCCAATCCTTCGAGTGAAGCCATTAGAAATCTCATATCAGTTCAGTCGATTTCTTCAGTGACAGAGACGAAGATCTTCTGGTCTCTGAGAAATTTATTCTGACTGAGGAGTTAGGAATTCGCTAGTGCGGATTGCCTACACAATGAGGAACATGATAGCTGTGAGGAATTCAAACCTGAAATATCCGACCGTTGCTGAGCCGCGCGCCACCTGTACCAAAATATCCTACCACCTAACGGTCATATCATCCAAGGGCATTTTTGTCTTATCATGTTGGGCTGCTCCCTAGGCTATAAGCTGCCCCCTACAACCACTAGCTTGTTGGATGCTCCGAGAGAAACTGACACTTGTCATTTGAGAGCATCCCATCCTCCAAGGACTTTGAGCGAAAATCATCAAGTGAGGAAAACCCCAAATCCCAAACCCAAACCTACAAACCCCAAAGTGATTGAGCATCACTGAAGAGATTGTTCCTGTGTGGAACCGATGCTTGTTACCTTTGAGGACTGTGTATCCTCCAGACGGTTAGGCGCCATGGTCTGAGCATCCAAGAGGAATTGTTGATTGCCGAGTGACTAAGTCTATGAAGGTTTGGAAGTCACCTATGAAGACTTACTACTACCGTTGTGCGAGGTCTGTGTGATATTAGCTCAAGGAGAATACGGTGAGGATTGTGTGTCCGGGACTGTGTGTCCTCAAGTTTAAATACTTAGCTGCTCCAACCAGACGGACAACTATCACTGCAGTTGGAACTAGTCTACCAAATCATTGTCTTCACCAAGCCAACTGGTTCTATTTCCTCAACCCTTTCATTTCCTTAGTAATGTGTTGATGAACCTGATCATTACTGTTTGAAGACTTTGATTGAAGACTTTCTCTAATTCCTCAATCCTATTTCTTCAGTCTGTTTGTCTTCATCCTTCTTATCCTGTGTTTACGCTTTCTGTACTCTGTATTTGTCTTTCATTTCATCATGATGACTATGTTGTTGCTCTGTTATGCTTATACTTGAGTACTTGTTCCGCTGCAAGTAGTTCGTCGCTTAGGAATTTCCTCACCCTAAAATTCCTCAGTGAATAATTCATAAAAATCGCCTATTCACGCCCCTCTAGTCGACGTAACGCACTTTCAATTGGTATTAGAGCAAGGTACTCCCTTGTTCTATGTGATTTTGGTTTAACCGCCTGGAGTTTTAGTTATGTCAACTGTAGGAATGAGGAGTGTCCTGCCCCATCTTTGACGGTCATGAGTATCCCAAGTGGAAGGCCATGATGAAGAAGCGAGTCATGGCGATGAACAGCAAACTGTGGACCGTCATTGAGATTGGTCTTACTGATCTATGCAAGATGGCGGAGGCTAATGACATTCGCAAGTACACTCTACTCAACCTCACACCGAAGGATGTCATCTGCCCCTGTTTGTCCAAAAATCAGTTTAGGAACGTCATGCATCTCAACCATGCAAAGCTAATCTGGGACCGACTGTCTGAGGTCTATGAAGGCCATCGTACTCGTCATGATCCTTGGTTTGAGGATTTCAAGGAATCACTCAAGGAGATGACCTTCGCACCCGAATCATCATCCTTTTCACCATGCCTTATGGCAAAGGGTGCCAAGGTAACATAATGCTACCTTTCCGAATCTAGTGATGATGAATCGGGTGATGAATTTGGCCCCAGCTATGTCAAACTTGCTTCCCTTGCTACTAAACAACAAAGAGCTCTTGAAAAAGTTCAAAACATGCTAGATGAAAGCAATGATATGTTGGGTGAGGAATTGGATCGAAATAAGACTTTGACTGATAGTCTTCAAAAACTTTAGTCAAAGTTTGACAACCTTCAAAATTGTCATAACACTCTTTTAACTTATCATGAGAAGCTTTCTTATGAATTTCTTCAGAGAAAGCAAGATCTTGAGAAGTTAAAAGCGAGTTATGAAGATCTTCAGAAGGAAAATGATTCATTGCTTGCTCAAAAGATCAGTTCCGCTCAGAAAGAATTTATTCCACCATGTCTGAAATGCATTGAGCGTGAGTCTGCCAATTCATCACATGAATGTTCAAATGCTTCTATTGCTGCAAATTCTTCACTGTCTTGGTGGTTACAAATTCCTCATCTAAGGATACCACATGCATCACTGATGATAATGTAGGGCTGAAGGAATTGTATGTGACAGGCATTTACAAAAGCCTCAAAGGGCATCAGACTCTATGTGATGTGCTCAAAAGGTAGATCTTGAACAGGAACCCTAGGAAAGAGGGTATTGCATTTGAGAGGAAACTCAATGCTGATGGGACCTATTGGAAACCCGAGCAGTATCCCAAAACCTCATGGGTTGCTGCGAAAGGACCTCCTGTAGATCCATGCACTTTATCTGGTTTTACCTCTGATTGTTCATATTCCTCTGATGAGTCATTTGACTCCAACTATAAACTGTTTAGGAATCAGAAAGGTGAAGTATTTGCTCGATATGTTGGAACTAACTGCAGGAATGGTCCCCCTATGAAGAAAATCTGGGTTCCCAAAAGGTGCCTTGAAAATCTTCAGGCGAATGCCATCATGACACCACCCATGAAGAAAAGGAACCCCAGATCAAATTCTTCATATGGACCAAATTCTTCTTATGGATCCAAGTCCTCATACGGACCAAATTCCTCATATGGATCAAATTCCTCACGCGGATAAAAATCCTCATATGAACATCATCATGCTAACACTTTAGCTTCGTAGGGAAAGTCAAAGGGCTATGAATATGTGCATTATTCTTCAAACCATTATGTTCATAAGTCCTCGAAGAATTTCTCTGCTTATGCATAAGCTTATCCTAACCACTCTCCTGTGAAACGAAGTGCTTTGGCTTCTATGCCATCTTTTTATTATGGAGCTCGCAGAATGATGAACTATTTGCCACCCCTCCAGATGTGGGTGGTGAAGAAAAAGAACTAATCTCTTATGCAGGGTCAGGTCTCCAGACAAACTTACTCGTCTGAAGAATTTGCTGGAGACCTGAATGCGCTTGAAATGATGCAAGCTAATCATGAAGAAATGAATCATTCATTTCTCACGTCCTCATATTGCTATATCTATTACTGTTGATGAAATTGATATCATATTCTTCACTTATGAAGGATATGGGTTCGTAAGATGCACTAATTCATCTGCAGGATGAACAACCCAAAGCTACTGAGTGGGTCCTCGATAGTGGATGTACAAATCACATGACTGGTGACAGGAGCTTGTTGATGGACACTGTTTTGTCACCATCTCATCTGAAGCACATCACCTACGCTGACAAAGGTAAAAGCAAGGTATTCGATCTAGGTAAGGTTGCAATCTCAAAGGATAAACACATGGACAAAGTCATGCTTGTTGAGTCCTTAGGATTCAATCTTATGTCTGTCTCAATGCTTTGTGATCTTGATATGGTTGTTGTCTTTGGAAAATTTTGCTGCTTTGTGCTAATGGAATCTGAGAACTCCAAAGTCTTCGAAGGCTTTAGGAAAGAAGACTTGTATATTGTTGATTTCTCTACAAGACCACAGCCTGCCATATGTCTACTTGCAAAAGCTTCAGAATGCTGGTTATAGCATCGACGACTTGGTCATGCTGGGATGAGGAACTTGCGTACACTCGCGAAGAAGAAGCATGTCATTGGCATCGAGGGTGTCAAATTCCTCAAAGATCATCTTTGTGGGGCTTGTGAGGCTGGAAAGATCACCAGATCCAAGCATCCCTCGAAGACTATCATGACCACTTCTCATCCCTTTGAATTACTTCATATGGATCTATTTGGCCCTACTCATTATGCCACGTTCACTAGTTCCGCATCATTATATGGCTTTGTCATAGTTGATGACTATTCTCGTTACACATGGGTGCATATCATCACTTACAAAAATGAAGTGCAAGAAGTCTTCAGACGATTTTCCTCAAGGGCTTCCACAAACTTCGGTGTGAAGATCAAGCATATCAGGAGTGATAATGGAATCGAGTTCAAGAACACTGGGCTCGATGAATATCTCGATATGCTTGGTATTACTCACAAATTGTCTGATCCTTATACTCCTCGGCAGAATGACATCATGGAGCGCAAGAACATGACTCTTGTTGAGATGACCTGCACTATGCTTGATGAATACAAGACGCCTCAGCATTTCTGGCCTGAAGCAATTGATACTGTGTGCCACATCATCAAAAGGGTATATCTTTACAAATTCTTCAAAAAGACCTCATATGAACTCCTCACTAACAAGAAAGCCAATGAAAGTTATTTCAAAGTCTTCGGTGCTAAATGCTGGATTAGAGATCCTCACCATCACTCTAAATTTGCACTGAAAGCACATGAGGGTTTTATGCTTGGTTACGGAAAGGACTCACACACCCACAGAGTATTCAACATCAATTATCACAAGGTTGTTGAAACTGTAGATGTGCGGTTCGATGAAACTAATGCCTCGCAAAGAGAGCACCTACCTCCTGTGCTAGATGAAATGTTACCTGAGGAATCCATCAATTTCAAAGCTACTGAGGATGTCATCCCTACCAAAGAATTTGCTGAAGAAGTCATTCCTGATCATGAAAAAAATACTGCTGGCACTGTTGAAGAAACTGGTCCTGAAGAAACTGCTGTGCCTAAGCAAAGTCGTCAAAATTCCTATGCCCACAAATGGCCATCTATGCACTGATGAAAATGGTAAAGACTTCGATCAAAAGGTATACCGCTCCATGATTGGCTCTTTATTGTACCTATGTGCATCTAGGCCAGATATTATGCTTAGTGTTTGCATGTGTGCCCGATTTCAAGCTACCCCGAAGCAATCACACCATAAGGATGTGAAGCATATCCTTCGATATCCAGCTCACACACCAACACTTGGATTATGGTATCCCAAGGGCTCTTCCTTTGATCTCATTGGATATTCAGACTCTGAGTATGCTGGTGATCGGGTGGACCGCAAGTCAACATCAGGCACATGTCATTTCCTCGGACGATCCTTGGTATGTTGGTCCTCGAAGAAACATAACTGCATATCACTCTCCACTGTAGAAGCTGAGTACATTGCTGCTGGATCTTGTTGTGCTCAATTACTTTGGATGAAGCAAACACTCAAGGACTATGGAATCAACATGAAGAATGTGCCACTCTATTGTGACAATGAGAGTGCCATCAAGATTGCACACAACCCAGTTCAGCACTCGAAGACAAAGCACATCTAGATTCGTCATCATTTTCTTTGTGACCATGTGTTGAAGGGCGACATCTCCATCGACCACGCAAGTACTGAAGACCAGTTTGCTGATATCTTCACAAAGCCCATGGATGAGAAGAGATTTAGCAAGTTGCGGTGAAAGCTAAATATCCTAGAATCTTCGAATGTTCTTTGAAAAGGACACATATCCTAACACTTATGCTGACTTGTTGACTTAGATGTGCAACGCACGAAGTAACATTTTTCTTCAATCAATGAAGACTAACCCTCTAAGTGTGAAGAAATTAATTAAGAAATTGATTCTCAGAACCCTACGAGAGTTGTACGCGGTGTCTAAAATCAGCTTTCATATACGGTGGGTTACGCCACCAACCAAAGTTGAAATTCTTCAATTTGAGTTTTTCTTCATTTTTGAAATTCCTCAGTTTTTCAAATTCTTCAACTTTGCATTGTCTTCACTCTTTTCGTCATTGTTATTCATTTGACTATATATATATATATATATATATATATATATATATATATATATATATATATATATAT
>NC_041383.1:188653257-188714053 GCF_002162155.2 Triticum dicoccoides | reverse complement strand
GTTTATGTCCTCTACAGCATTCACTTATTGCTAATTCTTCAAGTTGACTTTTCTGCTAAGTGAATGTGATCGGACCCTTCCCCCTCTATGCTAAACTCAACCCAGTCTGTTCACAAATTCTTCATGTGCTTTCTATTTGAAACTCGTTCAAATTCTTCACTGTGTCCTTGTGAGCTGAAGAAATTGCGAACAAAACTTTAAAATATTCTTATCTGAATTTTTTTGCCGCTCAAACCGTTACGCATTCCACGATATACTTGTCTATTCACCCACGATCTCACACGATCTCCACCTCTCAGTACGTGGGTGACACATGTCGCGCGAATGAGAAGGGTCAGGGGCACGTTCATCAAAATTCTTCGGGCGAACAGTTTTTCACCTCAGCTATAAATACCCCCTTCCCTTCCTCATTTCACTTTTACTCCGCTCGACCTCACTCCCTCGCTCGAGCTTCTCAAGCCCTAGCGCCACTGCTACCTCCGTCATCACCGGTGAGGAAGAGCTTCACTGCCTCGACCTTGTCACCGTCGTACTCGTGTCGGCCGCGGAAATCTTCCCTCCGCCGCCGCCGTAGACGTGTTCCTCCGCCAAGTTAGGGCGTGGAAGATCCGAGCCGGTGAATTTCTCTACACCTCTTGTTCATTGTGTTCTCCATCAAGGGTAATTAAAAGTTACTTTTACCGCATTTATTCTACTGATGATCTTCATCAAATCTTCAAAAGGTGTTTATTCTTCAACCTCCACACTCTAAACAGCTAGCACAAATCTTCAGTTCTTGATCTGTTTCTCTAAGTGACGTTTTTCTTCATGATTCCTCAATTGTGTGAATCTCACGATCCGCACAACTCTGGAACCTAAGTCAAAGAACGCTTAGTGAAATTCTTCAAGACATATCAGGTCAATATCCTCAAACTTGTTCAGTTTTGCAAAAAATTCTGAGAACGCATATGACCTCTCCAAATTCTTCGCACCTATACTCTGTTCACAGGTACACATGTCTACTGCTGAATCACTAGATTCTCATCAACTTAACTCATTTGCAGCGTTCCTCGAAGAAAAGCCGCATACTTCTTTAGATAACTCGATTGTGCAAATTTCTCAGCTGAAGAAAATGGCAGATGGTAAACGGCCTCAAAAAGGAGGAAAGAAGCTTGAAGTCAATACTGCATTTGAGATCCCCGCGGACATCTATGCAGGGTACTGCATGCCTGATGAGGCAACTTACAGCAAGGAGACGAAGAATGAGCGCAAAGTGCGCATCTAGAGGATTGAAAGAAGATGGACAAGAGAGTGGAGGGAGTACAGATATGTTACTCCCAAATACATGAAGAAATTCACTCTTAACCCTCCATGCTCAAGACCTCCTTTTGGCACCTGGCCAAATAGCAGATCTAACAAGCCTTAAACGTGGTGAGGATTATGCTGATGAGTGAGCCAGGAGGCAAGCTAAGTTGGCTAAGCAGGCCAAAGAAGTAGTGAAGAAATTTAATGAGGATTCTACTGCTGTCGCTGCCGCTGCTGAGGCTTCTTCAAGCAAGAAGGCTATGCCAAAGAAGCCAGCCAAGAAGCCACCTTCCTTAGGAATGCCCTCACGGCCAAGTTCTTCTTCAATGCCCTCACGACCAATTTCCTCGGTGCCACCAAGGCAAATTCCTCAACTGCCCCAGTTCCTCAAGCTGCTCAACTTCCTCGGGCTTCAAAATCCTCAGCTCCTCCGGCAAAGTCCTCGGCACCAGTGCATCTCGCCACTTGCCAACGGACCACAGGCATATCAATTGCCTCAGGAGCTTCTACAAGTTCTTCTGCTGGCCCATCTCTGCTGAAGAAAAAGGCCACTGCTAGACGAGGCACTAGACCAAGTCCTCACAAGAAGTAGGTGGTCTTCCAAATTCCATCTGATGATGAGGCTGATGATGATGAACTAGCCAATATCATCAAGGACAGACAGCAACGGGCCGCTAGAGCCAAAGGAAGTGTTGTGCCCCTTCTACTGGATCCGAAGAAGATCCTCGATTTCATCGATCTTTGGCACAAAGATCCAAATGCTCCAATGCCAGATTTGGGAATCACTCTTGGACAAAGTCACATGGTGACGACGTTCATTGCTGAAGATAAATGGAAGTATGACCAAGCCAGGACAGTGAAGAAAGCGCAGTATAAGAAGCAACGCTACCTAAAGGACAATGTCCTCAGTCTTTCGCCTAAGCAGCTCATTGCACTACAAGCTGACATCAAAAAGCTCAGCGATGAATTTAACACCTACAAGGCAGAATGGCAGGGTGCCAAAGTCAGATACGTCAAGCTGACGAAGAAATTCACTTCAAGTGATGCTGCTCCTGTGCACATTGAAGTCACTCCAGCTGAAGCATCTGCTCAAGCCACAGAAGGAATTGCCAGCACCGCTGATGAAACTGCAAGCACTAGGGCTGCTGAAGAAATTCCAGCCTCTGAAGAAACTGCCAGGGCAACCACTAGTGTTGCGCCTGAAGAATCTGCTAGGCCAGCTGAAGACTCTATCACTGCGCCTAAAAAATTGCTCAAGACAGGCCAACTGCATCAGTTGTGCTTGAAGAAATTGATCCTACCCCCTCTGCTCCATCTGCACCTCTACCAAGCCCAGTTCTTCCTTCTGCTCTGGAAGTGAAGAAAACCAAAGTTGCAGAGCGAGCTGCTATGAAGAAGAGGAAAGCATCAGCTGCCTCAATATCTTCGCCCCCCAAGAAGGTGAAGACTTTGACAAGTTGAATGGACAATCCCATTGATGATGTTCCTCTTGCAAGCATGCCATCAAAGGAACTTGTTCCTTATGGTGAAGAATATCAGATTCCTGAAGAATTTGCTGATAAAGATCCCTCCGCTGCTTCCATAGAGCAGATGGATGAAGAAATTGAAGTTGAGGCTTTCAGCTCAACTCCCCAGGTATCACCGCCAATGCCTCAGTTCACTGCTGAAGAGGCCAGTGTTGAAGAAATGGAAGAGGATGAGGATGTGGACATTGGCTGCACCACTCCAATGATGAACGGTGATTTTTGGGATAGTCAACACCCCAACTCTCCTCTGTTCACACCGGAACAGCAAATTCCTTAGTCCCCAGCTCCAACTGAAGTTCAGATGGGTTCTGATGAAATCCACAATGCCCCTTCCACTCATGAAGAGATTGCAGCCACTAGTGCTGATGAAAATGTTGCTGAAGAAATGGAGGCCCAGGTTGCACTGAAGCAGATGCTGAAATTCCTTAGCCTGCGGCTCCAGAGATTGACATTCCAGAAGTCATTCTTCAAATCACTGACACCCCTCAGCCACAGCCGAAGAATCCATGCTCCAAAACTCCAAAGTTCAAGGCTGATGCCTTCTTCAATGAGCATGTATTCTTCACTAATTACAATCCATATGATTCTGCTTGGCTAAGGAGGAAGCGCTTCTGGACAGCTAGTCAAGCTAATTTCTATTCTTCAGTATTCTTCAACAAGGACAAAGTCTACGACCATGAGCATATTCCTCACTTGGATATGGAATCACTGCCTTGCTTCACGCCAGTCCTCGCTGCCATTCATGATGATGGCCTGCTCAATTTCTTCACTGACATATGCGATTGGAATGAAGAGCTCATTCTTCAATTCTATGCGACGCTGCACATCACCAGCAATGCTGAAGATGTGAAATCATCGGTGTTGGACTGGATGATAGAGAACACACACTATAAGGCACCGGCTACTGAATTGCTTCGTGCCATGCCTGTCAGTCCTCCCCCAGAAGGTGCACGTCTCATCTACCCTGAAACTGAGCTGTTAGATCATTTCAGGCAAGTGCTGATGAAGCCATTGAAGCCTGGACAAGCCTCAAGGACCAAATTCTTTGTGAAGGAATTGCAATATGTGCCAAGGACAGCCTATCGCATTCTAACGAAGACATTGAGTCCAATCAAAGGCCATGACTCGAATGATGAAGAAGTCGTTGGCATCATGAAGAATCTTCTTTTCAACATCATGCATGGTATTCCCGTAAACTATCATGATTTCTTCATGAGGACTTTGGCAAACGTTGCGATGTCCCCATTTGAGTTGAAGCCTTATGCTCCCTAGATTATGAGATTCCTCAGATCAAGGTCTTCACTCAACTACAAAGCTGATACACTCAACCATGACAGCTACTTGCCCCTAATCAAAGTCCTCAAACGGACATTTTCCTTAGCTGATGAAAAGGGCAAGGCCACTACTGTTATAGATGAGGGCATTCAACCATTGGATGGCCAGTTTTGCAAAGCTACTTCATACTCAACCAATGATGACTCTACTACTCATGACACTGCCGCTAATGCATCCAAGCAAAGTCCTCAGGCAACAGCTCCAAGGGTGATGACTGATCATGAGCTTCTCCTCAGTCTTCATCAAAAGGTTGATCGCAATCACAAACGGGTCAAACGTCAGTTTGGTTCAATTCTTCACAACATGACTGCCACATAATATTTAGTGAAGAAGAACCATTACTACCTTAATGAAGTTTTTGATCGCACCTGGTCTATACTGTCTCACCTTTACGGTGCTAAAGATCTCAAGCAGATGGGTTTCAAGTAGGACTTCGGCTGGTCTAAGCCTCCACCGAAGAAATTCAAGAAAGTTGAAGTTCCTCCTTTGGTTCCTAGCTCATACTCTTCATCCCGCGATACCGACAAAAAAGAAGATCTGGACGACACTGCGGCAGGCACTACTCCAACAACCGACGCCGACAACGCTGGCGCTCCTCCATCGACTTCTTGAAGAAATTCTTCAGGGGCCTTAGTCCTCACTTTTCGTCCCTTTTGGTCATTTGATGACAAAGGGGGAGAAATTTGAGTTAGTCTTTAGACGGGTCTCTATATATATGGGCGTTTTTTGTTAAGTTGCAACTCTCGCTGTTCTGAAGCTTTTTGAAAGTGTGTTATATCGACTAGAGGGGGGGGGGTGAATAGGTGATTTTTATGAATTCTTCACTAAGGAATTTTTTGGTGAGGAAATTCCTAAATGAAGAACTACTTGTAGTGGAATAAGTACTCGAAAATAAACATAGCAGAACAGAAGCATGGTCATCATGATGGAATGAAAACAAGCACAGAGCACAGAAAGCATAAGCACAGGTTAACACGAGATGAATACGAACAGACTGAAGAAATTGAACTAAGGAAATTGACATAGTCTTCAGTCAAAGTCTTCAAACAGATATGAACAAGCACACAACAACTGAACTGAGGAAATGAAAGAGTTGAGGAAATAGAACCAATAAGCTTGGTGAAGACAATGATTTGGTAGACCAGTTCCAACTGCTGTCTCAGTTGTATGTCTGGTTGGAGCGACTAAGTATTTAAACTCGAGGACACACAGTCCCGAACACACAGTCCTCACCATATTCTCCTTGAGCTAAGGTCACACAGACCTCGCCCAATCACTCGTGGTAAGTCTTCAGGTGACTTCCAAACCTTCACAGACTAGGTCACTCGGCGATCCACAATTCCTCTTGGATGCTCTAGACCATGACGCCTAACCGTCTAGAAGAAGCACAGTCTTCAAAGGTAACAAGCATCAGATCGACGCAAGATCAATCTCTTCAGTGATGCTCAATCACTTCGGGTTTGTAGGTGTGTTGGGTTTGGGGTTTCCTCACTTGATGATTTTCGCTCAAAGTCCTCGGAGGATGGGATGCTCTCAAATGACAAGTGTCAGTTTCTCTTGGAGCAACCAACCAGCTAGTGGTTTTAGGGGGCGGCTATTTATAGCCTAGGGAGCAGCCCAACATGATAAGACATAAATGCCCTTGTCTGTTATGACCATTAGGTGGGCAGATATTTCGGGACAGCTGGCGCGTAGCACAACAATGGTCGGAATTTTGACTCTCAAATTCCTCAGGGTTATCATGTTCCTCACTGTGTAGGCAATTCACACTGGCGAATTCCTAACTCCTCAGTCAGAACAAATTCCTCAGCAACCAAAAGAACTTCATCTCTGTTACTAAAGAAATTGACTGAACTGTATGAGATTTCCAATGGCTTCACTTGAAGGGATTGGTAGGTGTAGGATTTTGAGTTGAGCATCACTTGGAAATTTTTCCTTAGTATTTCCTCGACCCCCTTTAACAGTATGATGTTTCCTATGACTCAAGAAAGAGAAAATGAAACTTCGAAAACAAAAGTCTTCACGCTTCATGTTCCTCGAATGATTGCCAAGTCTTCAAGTTAACACCAATTTCTTCACTTTCAAAGTCTTCAGAAATCCAAAGTCTTCAGATGAAGAACTTCATTTTTAGGGGTCGACTTTCTCTGTAAATATCAAACTCCTCATAGACTTATAGGCCTGTGTACACTCATAAACACATAAGTCCCTTAACCTATAAGTCTTAAATACCCCAAAATCACTAAGGGGCACTAGATGCACTTACAATCTCCCCCTTTTTGGTGATTGATAATAAAGTTTTCAACGGGGATAAATATATGAAGTGTAAATACTGATGTTGAGGAATTTGATTGCAAGATATATTGGAACTCCCCCTGAAGATGTGCATAGTGAGGAATTTGCTTTTGAAGCAATGCATACTTGAAGAGTATAATCATGGAGATCTCCCCCTATATCTTGTAATTCATACACGCATTTGACCTATAATATGAAGAATTTGAAATGCATGATGAAATATGGTGACTGATGAAATTCAGCATGCGTGTATTGACATTAATGAGGAATAAGCATGCAGAAGAACTCAACAAAAGTATCAAGCCACCATAGAGTTTAAGATTACAACTCAATCCAGCAAAGTCATCAAAAGAACAAGAGTTGTAACCAAAAAATGCCCATATAAGATAGACCCGCTTGAAGACTAACTCAAATCCCCCCCTTTGTCATCGAATGACCAAAAGGGTTGAAAATGAGGACTAACGCCCCTGAAGAATATCATGATGATGGAGGAGTGCCAACATCGTTGGGGGCTTTAGTCATTGTAGGGCCTGCCGCAGTGTCGTCCAAGTCTTCAAACTCGTCCGTGTCGCATGATGAAGAATACGAATTGGCGACCAAGGAAGGAACCTTGACCTTCTTGAATTTCTTCGGTGGAGGAGCAGACCAGTCAAAATCTTCCTTGAAGACCATTTGCTTCAGATCTTCTTCACCATAGAGATGAGACAGAATAGCCCAGGTGCAATCAAAAACTTCATGAAGGTAGTAATGGTTTTTCTTCACAACATTATTTGTAGAGGTCATGTTGTGAAGAATAGAGCCAAACTGACACTTAACCCATTTGTGGTTTCGATCCACCTTCTAGTGAAGACTTCGAACCAGCTCACGGTCAGTCATCACATGAGGAGCAGTAGCTTGAGCACTTGACTTGGGAGCATTGGCAGCAGAATCATGAGTGGAAAAGTCATCATTGGTGGAATAAGATGCAGCTTTGCAGAACTGACCATCCAATGGATGAATGCCTTCATCGATAACAGCTGGTGCCTTGCCCTTCTCATCAGCTTAGGAATATGTCCGCTTGAGGACTTCAATCCAGGGCAAGTAGCTGAGGTGATTCTGAAAGTCAGCTTTGTAGTTGAGTGAAGACCTTGTTCTGAGGAATCTCATGATCCACGGAGCATAAGGCTTCAGCTCGTGGTCATGGTCATGAAGCATACTAAGGACTTGAGAGAAGCAAGGAATTGATTCCATGTCCATGTGAGGAATATGATCATGGTCGAAGACTTTGTCCTTGTTGAAGAGCAGTGAAGAGTAGAAGTTGGCCTGACTGGCAGTCCAGAAATGCTTCCTTCTAAGACGAGCATTGTCATAAGGGTTGAACTCAGTGAAGAACACATGCTCGCCGAAGAAACCATCAGCCTTGAATTTTTGCTTCTTTGAGAAGGGATCCTTTGGCTTGGCTAAGGAGTGTCAGTTAATTGCATTACCACCTCAGGATCCACAGACTAAGGAATTTCAGGCTCTTCTTCAGCTGCAGCCTGGGTCTATTTCTTCAGCAGTAGTGGCTGGAATTTCTTCATGGACAGACGGGGTTGCATGAGGTTCTTTAGATCCCATTTGTACTTCAGTAGCAGCAGGGGACTGAGGAATTGCTTGAAGTGGAGTGAACATTGGAGAGTTGGGGTGCCGACTTTCCCAAAAGTCATCATTCAGCACAGGTGTGGTATAGCCAATGTCCACATCCTCATCTTCCATTTCTTCAACACCTGCCTCTTCAGTAGTGAACTGAGGCATAGGCGAGGAAACAACTGGGGTTGAAGGGATTGCATCCACTTCAATTTCTTCATCCAACTGCTCTGACGAAGCAGCAGAAGGATTCTCTCCATCGGATTCACTGGGAATCACATAATCTTCACCAAAAGGAACAAGGTCCTTTGATGGCATGAAAGAGACAGGAACAACATCAATTGGGTTGTCAATTGAGCTAGTGAGAGGCTTCATCTTCTTCGGAGCTGAAGAATTTGATGAAGTTGATGCCTTCCTTTTCTTCACAGCTGCACGCTCTGCAGCCTTGGTCTTCTTCGCATCTGATGCAGATGGAAGGATCAGAGTGGGTGTAGGCGCAGGAGGTGTAGAGGACTTTGGTTCAGTTTCTTCAGGCGCAACTGATGCAGTTTCCCTGACTTCTTCATTTTCTTCAGGCACACCGCTAGTGGATGCCCTGGAAATTTCTTCAGCGGCTGGAGTGCAGTCATCAGCCCTGGTACTCTCATTTTCTTCAGCAGCCTGATTGTCATCAGCAGTGCTGGCATGTTCTTCAGTAGGCTGAGCAGATGCTTCAGCTGGTGTAACTTCAATGTGCACAGGAGCAGCAACACTTGAAGTGAGTTTCTTCATCAGATTGACGAACCGGACCTTGGCGCCCTTCCAATCAGCATAGTAGCGATTGAATTCATCACTCAGTTGCTTGATTTCAGCTTGCAAGGCAACGAGTTGATCAGGGGTAAGAGTGAGGATGTTGTCCTTGAGGTAGCGCTACTTCTTGTACTGCGCTCTCTTCAGCCTTCTGCCTTCTTCAAATTTCCACTTCTCTTCCTCAATGAAGGTAGTCAGAACATGACTTTGACCAGGAGTGAGATTCATCTCCGGCAAAAGTGTGTTAGGGTCTTTGTGCCATAGGTCAATGAAGTCGAGTATCAACTTTGGATCCAATAGCAGTGGCACATTGCTGCCTTTGGATCTAGCGGCCCTGGCCTGCCTGTCTCTGATGATTTCGGCAAGTTCTTCATCATCAGCCTCATCGTCATCAGAGGGCACTTGGAAGCCGACCTTCTTCTTGTGAGGACTTGGTCGAAGGCCTCGTGCAGCAGTGGCCTTTTTCTTTAGCAGAGAGGGGCCGGCTGAGGAGTTTGGTGCAGCAGAGGAACTTGCAGATGCTCCTGAGGCAATTGAGATGCCTGTAGTCCTTTGGCACATGGCGAGATGCACAGGTGCAGAGGATTTGGTCGGAGCAGTTGAAGACTTTGTCGGAGGAGCTGAGGACTTTGAAGGAGGAGGAGCAATCTGAGGAATTGGCCGTGAGGGCTTTGAAGAATCTGGCCTTGAGGGCATTGCTGAGGAGCTTGGCCATGAGGGCATTGAAGGAGAAGCACTTGACTTATGCACAGGCTTCTTAGGCATCGCCTTCTTCGGCTTACTTGCAGAGGCCTCAGCAGCGGTAGCAGCAGCAGCAGATTCTGCATTGAATTTCCTCACTACTTCCTTTGCTTGCTTGGCCAGTTTGGCCTGACGCTTTGCCCATTCATTAGCATAGTCCTCACCACGCTTGAGGCTGGTGGGATCTGCCAATTGGCCTGGTGCCAAAGGAGGTCTTGAGCATGGAGGGTTGAGTGCAAATTTTTTCATGTACTTGGGAGTAACATACCTGTACTCCCTCCATTCCTGTGCCCATCTCCTTTCTATCCTTTGTATGCGCACCTTGCGCTGATTTTTATCTTCCTTGCCAAATTTGGCCTCATAAGGAGTGCAGTATCCAGCATAAATGTCCTCAGGGATTTCGAAAGCAGTATTGACCTCAGGCCTCTTTCCTCTCTTTTGTGGCTTCTTACCTTCAGCCATTTTCTTCAGCTGAGGAAAATGAACAACTGAAGTTTCTGAAGAGGTGTGCAACTTTTCTTTGAGGAATGCTGCAAATGAGTTAAGTTGATGAGAACCTAGTGATTCAGCAGCGGACATGAGTACCTGTGAACAGAGTATAGTTGTGAGGAATTTGGAGAGGTCATATGCGTTCTCAGAAGATTTAAAAAAAAATAGGTTTGAGGAATTTGACCAGATGAGTCTTGAAGAATTGCACCAAGCATTCTTAATCTTAGGTTCCAGAGTTGTATAGATTGAAAATCCACACAATTGAGGAATCTTGAAGAAAATCATCGCTTAGAGAAACAAATCAAGAGCAGATGGCATGTGAGGTGTTCATGTGTGTGAAGAGTTGAAGAATAAACACCTTTGAAGATTTTCAGGGAAACATATGAATCAAAGAGGGCAGTAAAAGTAACTTTTAATTACCCGAAATGAAGAACTCGACGAACTGGGAAGTGTATATGTGAAGTTCGTCAGTTCAGATCTTCCACGCCCTAACTCGGCAGAGGAAGACGGCTATGGCGGCGGCGGAGTGAAGAAATCCGCAACCAGCGTGAATGCGACGGCGATGAGGTCAAGGCAGTGAAGCTCTTCCTCACCGGCGACAATGAAGTAGCGGTGGCACTAGGGTTTGGGAAGCTCGAGTGGGAGTGAGAGTGAGCGGAGTAAAAAACAAAGTGAAGAAGAAGCAGGGGTATTTATAGTGGAAGTGAAACATTGTACGCCCAAGGAAATCAGACGAACGTGCCCCTGGCCCTTCTCATTCACTTGACATGTGTCACCCACATACTGAGAGGTGGCGATCATGTAGGATCGTGGGTGAATAGATAAGTATTGTCGTGGGATGCGGAACGGTTTGAGCGCCAAAACTAAAAATTCAGATAAGATAAGTTAAAGGTTCCATTCGCAATTTCTTCAGCTGTCAAGGACACAGTGAAGATTTTGAACGAGTTTCAAATAGAACGCACATGAAGAATTTGTGAATAGACTTGGTTGAGTTTAGCATAGAGGGGGAAGGGTCCGATCACATTCACTTAGCAGAAAAGTCAACTTGAAGAATTAGCAATAAGTGAATGCTGTAGAGGACATAAACTCATATAAATATATAGCCAATGAAGAATTATGACGGAAAGAGTGAAGACTATGCAAAGTTGAAGAATTTGAAAAACTGAGGAATTTCAAAAACGAAGAAAAACTCAAATTGAAGATTTTCAACTTTGGTTGGTGGCGTAACCCACCGTATAAGAAGGCTGATTTCAGACACCGCGTACAATTGTCGTAGGGCTCTGAGAATCAATTCCTTCATTAATTTCTTCACACTTAGAGGGTTAGTCTTCATTAATTGAAGAAAAACGTTACTTTGTGTGTTGCACATCTAAGTCATCAAGTTAGCATAAGTGTTAGGATGTATGTCCTTTCAAAGAATATTCAAAGATTCTAGGATATTTAGCTCACACCGCAACTTGCTAAATCTCTTCTCATCCAAGGGCTTAGTGAAGATATCGACTAGCTGATATTCAGTGCTTGCGTGGTCGATGGAGATATCACCGTTCAACACATGGTCACGAATAAAATGATGACGAATCTGGATGTGCTTGGTCTTCGAGTGCTGAACTGGGTTATGAGCAATCTTGATAGCACTCTCATTGTCGCAGTAGAGAGGCACATTCTTCATGTTGATGCCATAGTCCTTGAGTGTTTGCTTCATCCATAGTAATTGAGCACAGCACGATCCAGCAGCAATGTACTCAGCTTTTGCAGTGGAGAGTGATACGCAGTTCTGTTTCTTCGAGGACCAACAGACCAAAGATCATCCGAGGAAATGGCATGTGCTTGAGGTTCACTTGCGGTCCACATGATTGCCAGCATAGTTAGAGTCTGAATATCCAATGAGATCTGATGAAGAGCCCTTGGGATACCATAATCCAAGTGTTTGTGTGTGAGCTAGATATTGAAGAATATGCTTCACAGCCTTATGGTGTGATTCCTTCGGTGTAGCTTGAAATCGGGCACACATGGAAACACTAAGCATAATATCTGGCCTAGATGCACATAGGTACAATAAAGAGCCAATCATGGAGTGGTATACCTTTTGACCGAAGTATTTACCATTTTCATCAGTGCATAGATGGCCATTTGTGGGCATTGGAATTTTGACCCCTTTGCAATCTTGCATGCCGAATTTCCTTAATACGTCCTTGAGGTATTTCTCCTGAGAAATGAATATGCCATTGCGCTGTTGACGAATTTGAAGACCTAAAAAGAATTTCAATTCTCCCATCATAGACATTAGATATTCTTCACTCATCATATAGGCAAATTCATCACTATATCGTTGGTCAGTACAGCCAAAAATGATATCATCAACATAAATTTGCACACAAACAATTCACCATCATAAGATTTAGTGAAAAGAGTTGGGTCGAGTGAACCGGGTTTGAAGCCTTTCTTCATGAGGAATTCCTTCAAAGTATCATACCACGCCCGAGGGGCTTGCTTGAGGCCATACAGGGCCTTATTGAGTCTGAAGACTTTGTCAGGATGCTTTGGATGTTCAAAACCTGGGGGTTGAGCAACATATACTTATTCCTGAAGCTTACCATTGAGGAATGCACTTTTCACATCCATTTGTTGTAAGATAATATCATGATGGTTAGCATAAGCAAGTAATATGCGAATAGCCTCAAGTCTAGCAACAGGTGCAAAAGTTTCATCAAAATCAATTCCTTCAACCTGTGTGTAGCCTTGAGCTACAAGTCGTGCCTTATTCCTCACCACAAGGCCATTTTCATCTTGCTTGTTGCGGTAGATCCACTTTGTGCCTATAATGTTGTGATTGCGAGGATCTTGACGTTTGACCAGTTCCTAGACGTTGTTGAGCTTGAACTGATGTAATTCTTCTTGCATAGCATGAATCCACTCAGGCTCCAGAAATGCTTCATCTACCTTAGTGGGCTCTATGATAGAGACAAAAGCAAAGTGCCCACAAAAGTTAGATAAATGTGAAGATTTTGAGCGTCTAAGAGGACCTGGTGCTTGAATGTCATCGATGATCTTCTCGATTTGCACTTCGTTTGCAATGCGAGGATGAGCGGGTTGTCTTCGAGGAATTTGATCCGCATTCTCTTTAGGAGAATTTTCCTCAGCACCATTTTCTTGAGGTGCGCCAGCTCGACGTTCATCGCGTTTTGGAATGAATTCTTCAGCAGTTTCTTCGGTGGGAATGACATCCTCAGTAGCCTTGAACTTGATAGATTCCTCAGGTGCTGGTTCATCTAACACAGAAGGTAGGTGCTCTCTTTGCGAGCCATTAGTTTCATTGAACCACACGTCTACAGATTCAAAAACCTTGTGAAGAACGGTGTCGAAGACTTTGTAGGTGTGCGAGTCCTTTCCGTAACCAAGCATAAAACCCTCATGTGCTTTCGGTGCAAATTTAGAGTTGTGATGAGGATCTCTAAGCCAACATTTAGCACCGAAGACTTTGAAGTAACTCACATTGGGTTTCTTGGCAGTGAGGAGTTCATAAGCAGTCTTCTTGAAGAATTTGTGAAGATATACTCTGTTGATGATGTGGCATCCAGTATCAATAGCCTCAATCCAGAAACAACGAGGTGTCTTGTATTCGTCAAGCATAGTGCAAGCCATCTCAGCAAGAGTTTTGTTCTTGCGCTCCATGACGCCATTCTGCTGAGGAGTATAAGGAGCAGATAACTCATGAGTAATACCAAGTTCATCAAGATAATCATCAAGACTGGAATTCTTGAACTCAGTCCCATTGTCACTTCTGATGTGCTTGATCTTCACACCAAAGTTGGTTGAAGCCCTTGAGGAAAATCGTTTGAAGACTTCCTGCACCTCATGTTTGTAAGTGACAATGTGCACCCATGTATAATGAGAATAATCATCAACAATAACAAAGCCATATAGAGATGCATCATTTGTAATAGCAGAATAATGATTAGGACCGAAGAGATCCATGTGAAGCAATTCAAATGGTCGAGTGGTAGTCATGATAGTCTTTGCTGGATGCTTGGCTTTTGTCATCTTTCTAGCTTCACAAGCTCCGCATAAGTGATCCTTGAGGAATTTGACATTCTCAATGCCAATGACATGCTTCTTCTTTGCAAGCGTGTGCAAATTCCTCATGCTAGCATGACCAAGTCGTCGATGCCATAGCCAGCCTTCTGAAGCTTTTGCAAGTAAGCATACGGCTGGTTGTGGTCCTGTAGAGAAATCAACGATATACAAGTCTCCTCTCCTAAAGCCTAAAGCCTTCGAAGACTTTGGAATGGTCAGCTTTCATGATCACAACACAACGATATTTCCCAAAGACAACAACCATATCGAGATCACAAAGCATTGATACAGACACGATGTTGTATCCTAAGGACTCGACAAGCATGACTTTGTCCATGTGTCGATCCTTTGAGATCACAACCTTACCTAGACCCAATACCTTAATTTTGCCTTTGTCAGCGAAGATGATATGCTTCAGATGCAACGGTGATAAAGGAGCATCCATCAATATATTCTTGTCACCATACATGTGATTCATACGTCCACTATCGAGGACCCACTCATTGGCTTTGGGTTGATTATCCTGCATATGAATTAGTGCAACTTACGAACTCATATACTTCATCAGTAAAGAATATGACACCAATATCATCAGATCAATATCATCAAGCAGAAGAACAGATAAAACAGTATGAGGACGTGAGAAATGAAAGTTCATTTCTCCATGATTAGCCTGCGTCCTTTCAGGCACTGTTCAGGTCTCCAACAAATTCTTCAGACGTTTTAAGCACGTCTGGAGACCTGACCCTGCATAAGAGATTAGTTATTTTTATTCACCACCCACATATGAAGGGGTGGCAAAGAATTCATCACTCTGCGAGCACCATATGAGAAAGGTGGCATAGAAGCTAGACCACTTCATTTCACATGAGAGGGGTTAGGGTAAGCATATGAATAAGCAGAGAAATTCTTCGAGGACTTATGAACATGATGATTAGAAGAATAATGCTCATATTCATAGCCCTTAGCTCTACCCTGCGAAACAGAGGGGTTAGCACGATGATGATCATGTGAGGACTTTGATCCTTTTGAGAAATTTGATCCGTATGAGGACTTGGATCCATATGAAGAATTTGGTCCAAATGAAGAATTTGATCTGGAGTTCCTATTCTTCACAGGTGGTTTCATGAGGAAATTCACCTGAAGACTTTCAAGGCAACTTTTGGGAACCCAGATTTTCTTCTTAGGGGAACCATTCCTGTAGTTAGTGCCAACATATCTAGCAAATACTTCACCATTCTGATTTTTGAACAGTTTATAGTTGGAGTCAAATGACTCATCAGAAGAATGAGGAGATTCACATGAAAAACCAGATAAATTGGATGGATCAACTGGAGGTCCCTTTGCAACAACCCATGAGGTTTTGGGGTACTGCTCAGGCTTCCAATATGTTCCATTAGCATTGAGTTTCCTATCAAAGGCAATACCCTCTTTCCTAGGGTTCCTATTGAGGATCTGCTTTTTAAGCACATCACAAAGAGTCTGATGCCCTTTAAGGCTTTTGTACATGTCTGTCATGTAAAATTCCTTCAGCCCTGCATCATCAGTGATACTAGCAACGTCCTCAGATGAGGAATTAGTGATAGCAGAGACAGGTGAAGAATTTGTAACATTAGAAGCATTTGAACATTCAGGTGAAGAATTAGTAGATTCACGTTCAATGCACTTCAGACATGGAGGAACAAATTCTTCCTGAGTAGCGCTGATTTGTTGACCAAGTAATGAATCACGATCCTTCTAAAGATCTTCATAACTCACTCTTAGCTTCTCAAGATCTTGCTTTCTTTGAAGAATTTCATAAGAAAGCTTCTCGTGATCAGATAAGAGAGTGTTATGATGACCTAGAAGGTCGTCAAACTTGGAATGAAGTCTCTTAAGACTTTCAGCCAAAGCTTTTGACTGATCCATTTCTTCACCCAACATATCATCGCTCGTATTTAGCATATATTGAACATTTTCAAGAGCTCTTTGTTGTTTAGTGGCAAGTTTGACATAGCTTGGTCCAAATTCATCTCTAGATTTATCATCTCCGGACTCAGATAGGTAGCATTCAGTTACCTTAGCACTGTTTGCCATAAGGCAGGGTGTAGAAGATGATGGTTCTGGTTCGAATGTCATCGCATTGAGAGATTCCTTGTAATCCTCAAACCAAGGATCATGACGGGTTCGATGACCTTCATAGACTTCAGAGAGCCGGCCCCAGATTAGCTTCACATGATTGAGGTGCATGACATTCCTGAACTGATTTTGAGACAGACAGGAGCAGATGACATCCTTCGCAGTGAGGTTGAGTAGAGTGTACTTGCGAATGTCATCAGCCTCAACCATCTTGCATAGATCGGTAAGACCAATCTTAGTGACGGTCCACAGTTTGTTTTCCATAGCCATGAGTCGCTTCTTCATCATGGCCTTCCACCGAGGATACTCATGACCGTCAAAGATGGGACAGGATACATTCCTCGATCCTGCAGTCGACATACCTAAAACTCCAGGCGGTTAAACCAAAATCACACAGAACAAGGGAGTACCTAGCTCTGATACCAATTGAAAGTGCGTTATATCGACTAGAGGGGGGGGTGAATAGGCGATTTTTATGAATTCTTCACTGAGGAATTTTTTGGTGAGGAAATTCCTAAATGAAGAACTACTTGCAGCGGAATAAGTACTCAAAAGTAAACATAGCAGAACACAAGCATGGTCATCATGATGGAATGAAAACAAGCACAGAGTACAGAAAGCGTAAGCACATGTTAACACAAGATGAAGACGAATAGACTGAAGAAATTGAACTGAGGAAATTGAGAAAGTCCTCAGTTAAAGTCTTCAAACAGATATGAACAAGCACACAACAACCAAACTGAGGAAATGAAAGAGTTGAGGAAATAGAACCAGTAAGCTTGGTGAAGACAATGATTTGTTAGACCAGTTCCAACTGCTGTCTCAATTGTACGTCTGGTTAGAGCGGCTGAGTATTTAAACTCGAGGACACACAGTCCCGGACACACAGTCCTCACCGTATTCTCCTTGAGCTAAGGTCACACAGACCTCACCCAATCACTCGTGGTAAGTCTTCAGGTGACTTCCAAACCTTCACAGACTAGGTCACTCGGTGATCCACAATTCCTCTTAGATTCTCCTAGACCATGATGCCTAACCGTCTGGAAGAAGCATAGTCTTCAAAGGTAACAAGCATCGGATCCATGCAGGATCAATCTCTTCAGTGATGCTCAATCACTTTGGGTTTGTAGGTGTGTTGGGTTTGGGTTTTCCTCACTTGATGATTTTCGCTCAAAGTCCTCGGAGGATGGGATGCTCTCAAATGACAAGTGTCAGTTTCTCTCGGAGCAGCCAACCAGCTAGTGGTTGTAGGGGGCGGCTATTTATATCCTAGGGAGCAGCCCGACATGATAATACATAAATGCCCTTGTCTGATATGACCGTTAGGTGGGCAGATATTTCAGGACAGCTGGCGCATAGCACAACAACGGTCAGAATTTTGACTCTCAAATTCCTCAAGGCTATCATGTTCCTCACTGTGTAGGCAATTTGCACTGGCAAATTCCTAACTCCTCAGTCAGAACAAATTCCTAAGCAACCAGAAGAACTTCGTCTCTATTACTGAATAAATTGACTAAATTGTATGAGATTTCCAATGGCTTCACTTGAAGGGATTGGTAGGTGTAGGATTTTGAGTTTAGCATCACTTGGAAATTTTTCCTTAGTATTTCCTTGACCCCCTTTAACAGTACGGTGTTTCCTATGACTCAAGAAAGAGAAAATGAAACTTCAAAAACAAAAGTCTTCATGCTTCATGTTCCTCGAATGATTGCCAAGTCTTCAAGGACACACTTATTTCTTCACTTTCAGAGTCTTCAGAAAGTCTTTAGAAATCCAAAGTCTTCAGTTGAAGAACTTCATTTTAGGGGTCGACTTTCTCTATAAATATCAAACTCCTCATAGACTTATAGGCCTGTGTACACTCATAAATGCATCAGTCCCTTAACCTATAAGTCTTCAATACACCAAAATCACTAAGGGGCACTAGATGCACTTACACTTTTGTTGTATGAGTTGTAAACTTAAGTCCGATGGTAACCTGATACTTTTGATCTATTTTTCTGCATGCCATTTCCTCATTAATGTTATGCACGCATGCTGAATCACATCAGTCACCATATTTCATCATGCATTTCAAATTCTTCATTTCATATGTTAAATGCGTGTATGAATTACAAGATATAGGGGGAGTTCTCCATGATTCTACTCTTCAAATGTGCAATGCTTCAAAAGCAAATACCTCACTATGCACATCTTCAGGGGGAGTTCTTCTATATCTTGCAACCAAATTCCTCAATTTTGAGTACTTTCAATTCATATGTTTATCCCCGTTGAAAACTTAACCTATATTGTCATCAATCACCAAAAAGGGGGAGATTGTAAGTGCATCTAGTGCCCCTTAGTGATTTTGGTGTATTGAAGACTTATAGGTTAAGGGACTAATGTGTTTGTGAGTGTACATAGGCTCTATAAGTCAATGAGGAGTTTGATATTTACAGTGAAACTCGACCCCTAAAAATGAATGACTTCGACTGAAGACTTTGGTTGTCCTGAAGACTTTGAAAGTGAAGAAATTGGTTTGACCTTGAAGACTTCAATATCCATGCGAGGAATCTGAAGCGTGAAGACTTTTGTTTTCGTAGTTTCATTTTCTCTTTCTTGAGTCATAGGAAACACCGTACTGTTAAAGGGGGTTGAGGTAATACTAAGGAAACTAATTTCCAAGTGATGCTCATCTCAAAATCCTACACCTACCCAATCCTTCGAGTGAAGCCATTGTGTAGGATCTTGAAGTATGTCTAGAGGGGGGGTGATAGACTACTTGACCAAATAAAAACTTAACCTTTTCCCAATTTTAGTCTTTGGCAGATTTTAGCAAACTTAGCACAAGTCAAGCAATCTTAATACAATTCAAGCAAGCATGCAAATAGTATATGAGCAGCGGAAAATAAAGCATGCAACTTGCAAGAATGTAAAGGGAAGGGTTTGGAGATTTCAAACGCAATTTGGAGACACGGTGATTTTTGAGCCGTGGTTCTAATAGGTGGTGCTATCGTACATCCACGTTGATGGAGACTTCAACCCACGAAGGGTAACGGCTGCGCGAGTCCACGGAGGGCTCCACCCAAGAAGGGTCCACGAAGAAGCAACCTTGTCTATCCCACCATGGCCGTCGCCCACGAAGGACTTGCCTCACTAGCGGTAGATCTTCACGAAGTAGGCGATCTCCTTGCCATTACAAACTCCTTGGTTCAAATCCACAATCTTGTCAGAGGCTCCCAAGTGACACCTAGCCAATCTAGGAGACACCACTCTCCAAGAAGTAACAAATGGTGTGTTGATGATGAACTCCTTGCTCTTGTGCTTCAAATGATAGTCTCCCCAACACTCAACTCTCTCTCACATGATTTGGATTTGGTGGAAAGAAGATTTAAGTGGAAAGCAACTTGGGGAAGGCTAGAGATCAAGATTCATATGGTAGGAATGGAATATCTTTGTCTCAACACATGAGTATGTGGTTCTCTCTCAGGAATGGTAAGTTGGAAGTGTAGGTTTGTTCTGATGGCTCTCTCCACGAATGAAGAGGAGGTGGAGGGGTATATATAGCCTCCACACAAAATCTAACCGTTACACACAATTTACCAATCTCGGTGGGACCGAATTAAGAAACTCGGTCGGACCGATTTAGTAAACAATGTGACCGTTAGGGTTTTCGGTGGGACCGATATGCAACTCGGTAGGACTGATATGGTTAGGGTTAGGGCATAACGTAATCTCGGTGAGACCGATTACACTAACTCGGTGAGACCAATTTTGGTAATAAGCTAACTAGAGAGTTGGTCAGGTAAACTCGGTGGGACCGATTCGCTTATCTCGGTGGGACCGAAACATTACGAAAAGGAAACGGAGAGTTTACATTGTAATCTCGGTAGGACCGATTACTCAAACTCGGTGAGACCGATTTTGATAATGGACATACACAGAGAGATTACAATCCCATCTCGGTGAGATCGAGATCCTATCAGTGAGACCGATTTGCCTAGGGTTTGTGGCAGTGGCTATGACATCTGAACTCGGTGGCGTCGGATAGAAAGAATCGGTGGGGCCGAGTTGGACTTTAGGTTTAGGTCATATGTGGATGTGGGAAAGTAGTTGAGGGTTTTGGAGCATATCACTAAGCACTATGAAGCAAGAAACTCATTAAGCAACACCTCATCCCTCCTTGATAGTATTGGCTTTTCCTATAGACTCAATGTGATCTTGGATCACTAAAATATAAAATGTAGAGTCTTGAGCTTGAAGCTTGAGCCAATCCTTTGTCCTTAGCATCTTGAAGGGGTTCCACATCCTTTAGTGCATGCCACTTCATTGTTGAACTTATCTAAAAATATACTAGGTAAAAGTGTTAGTCCAACAAGAGATATGTTGACATTAATTACCAAAATCACCTAGGGAGCACTTGTGCTTTCAATCTCCCCCTTTTTGGTAATTGATGACAACATACATCAAAGCTTTAGATAGAGGATATATATATATAGTGAATAATAAGTAAAAGCTTTGGAAAGACACGTAACAAGCATAGGCTCCCCCTACATGTATGCAATCATGTGAATATGGAATATAGGAGCATGTGAATGCATAATCATGACAGAGTAGGCAATGTGTTACATGTATCTTGGCTATATGCATCAGAGTAAAGAATTTTGGGAAATGTACCTTCATGCTCATGAGTCCTTCTTGCAAACAGTATGTACATCAGCAAGAATTTCTCATACACATGATTGTGATGCATATACTTACCTTGTGGTCTTGAGTTGGCTTAGTATGGAGTGAACTTGTGAAAATAAGGTTAGATAACACAGATGCATCTACTAGCTAGAGCAAACGAGAAGAAACCACAAGAATACTGTCGGGGAAACTGATCCACGAACACCTATGGGGCCGGCGGACCGGGCCCCTTTCGGTTCGGCGGGGGGCGGAGATCGCACGAAGAGCGGATCAAGGCGAGGCACACGAGCAGTTTACCCAGCTTCGGAGCTCTCCGGAGAGATAACACTCCTACTGCTGCTTTTCTGGTTATATTATCTGGTGTTCTTGCTCTCCAAAGCGAGAGTGTGATGTTCTCTGGGCTCGAATGAATCGAAGCTCACTGTCCGAACCTACGAGCCAAACCCCTTCTACGTTGCGCATGGACCTCCTTTTATATGCTAAAGGGGTCACCGACAGGTGGCAACGCAGAGGAGGGTAAAAACGTAAAAAGCAAGGTAGTTGATACAGTTGCTTGTACAATGCACCCTACCTAACCCTGACGGCAGGGGACAAGGGCATTAAATGCCCGTCTGAGTCGCCCGAACAGTGCAGAAAAGGACCGTTAGGGGCGCCACCGTTCGCCACGATGGTGATCTTGTCAGCTTCGCATGCCACTGCGCACTGCTGGCTGCACAGCCTCCCGCCACGCGCACCCGGAGAGGCCCCCAGAGCGACACGTTGGTGGATGCGCTGGAGCGTGGACGCAGAGTGGCCGCCTGCCACGGCAAGCACCTTGCCGCTGTCGTTATCTTGTCGGGTCTGGAAGCTTGTCGCTCACCAAGGTACCTCGAGGTACCTTGGTTGGTCTTCCCGGCAAGCTCCTCTTGCCGGGGCCTTGCTGCCTTGCCGGAGCGAGTGGCGCGTCGCGGCAAGTTCCTTGGAGCGCCTTGGTTGGCCTTCCCGGCAAGCTCCTCTTGCCGGGGTCTTGTCTCCTTAGCTTAAATACTTTGTTCTTGGATGGCTCCAAGGGAACTTTGGGGGATCTTGGCGTTCGCCCGGCAAGCCTTTGCCGCGGGGCGCTGCAACTGCCCGTGCACAAGTTCGGGGTACTAGGGTACCCCTATTCTAGTACACCGACAGGAGCCCCCGGGCCTGGGCCAGACACGGTGCCGAGCGCTGTTGGGCCAGGCCCAAGACAGGGCACGGGCACACGCGGGCTGGGCCACGCCAAATCTTGTTCCGTATCCACCGCACTCTCCCATAACGGCACGCGTCAAATGCGGCATCGTGGGAGAGATCGTGGGTGGTTGTTTAAGCGGAAGGCCGAAACGTCCGCCCCGTCCCTCTTTATAAGCAGAGGAAATAGGGGCAGTTCGTTCCCCCTCGCTGGTTGCTGCTACTCCTTCTTCACAAACTCCGCCGCTCCCCCCTTCTTCTCGAAGCCGAGAGAGCAGCGCTCCGCCCCCCCATTGCCACCAGCATCACCATGCTGTCGACCTTCCCCACCACCTCCGCCATGGCCCCGAAAGCCGACAAGGGAAAGGGCGTGAAGTCGGCCGAGGCGCAGCGGCTCGCGGCGCTGCGGAAGGAGCGGGCGATCTTCGCCCCCCAGCTCGGCGTGCAGGAGCTGAGGGAGTACTTCTACCTCTTTTGGGCGACGGAGACGCGTGCACATCCGCGCACGAGGGTACTCCCGGCCGCTGCCTCGGAGTCGGCTCCAAATGGGTAC
The DNA here is from genome assembly GCF_002162155.2 of Triticum dicoccoides. Taxonomy (NCBI): domain Eukaryota; kingdom Viridiplantae; phylum Streptophyta; class Magnoliopsida; order Poales; family Poaceae; genus Triticum; species Triticum dicoccoides. Next base: position 188,691,382 of record NC_041383.1, on the reverse strand, counting down.
CCGTTCTTCCCACTATTCTTCTATTGCGGGCTCTGCCCGCCCTTCTCGGAGTTCTTTTGTGACATTATGAACACATATGGCTTCCGCCTCCTTGACTTCACCCCCAATGCTGTCCTGACCATGGCAGTTTTCGCACACTTGTGCGAAAACTTTGTCGGAGTCCACCCTAGTGTAGCCCTTTTCCGCCATTACTTCATGCCTCGGGTAGAGAGAGGAGAGCCGCTTGCCGGAGGGATTGCTTGGATCTCGAGAGTCGGCAAGAAGGATGTGTACTTGGAGGGTGAGCTCCGCAGCAAATGGGAGGAGTGGAGAGTGGAGTGGTGTTGGATCATCGAGGAGGATCCGCAGCCCTTCACCGCCGTGCGCCAAACTCCAATAGTGCGCGACAATGACTGGAGCAACATGGCCCCGGAAGACGAGAGGCTGAAGATCGCCATCACTAGGATTCTTCGCCTCAGGCTTGCCGGGCTCACCGTAGGTGCTGTCGGGGCAGATTTCCTCCGCCGCCGCATTGCCCCCCTGCAGGAGAGGAGGAGGCCCGCCTGGGAATTTAAGAATTCGGCGGACATCATGAGGCTGCGGCCGGGCCTCAACTACAACTTCACCGTCCTGGAGTTGGACGCAATGCTCTTGGAATTATTCAAACGCGACCCCCAGCACCCATTCACACTGTCGAGGGGCATAGTTCCTTTGTGCAATAACTCTTCGCTTGACCGGATCCGCGCCATGATGCCGTTGTGCGATTCACACGGCATCGTCCCAACTTGGCAAGAGCCTGCGGACGACGTTGTGCGAGCGTTCTTCGACACCTTGGAGGAATTGCCGGTCCGCGCTGACGAGCAGAAGAGCCTCACCCGTGACACCACCGACGAGGAGCTGCAGCTCATCGCTACTAGGGCGGAAGAGGCTGCGGCCGCAGCTTCTGCGGGTGTGTTTGGGTTTACTGTGGAGGAGGCAGAGGCTGCAGAGGCGGCAAACCTTGCCGAACGCGCGGAGTTCATGGGCGAGGAGGAGCCTGCCGGTTCCGAAGCCGAGTCGAGCGAGGCCGGCGAGGAGGAAGAAGAGTGAGTTTCTTTGGTGCTCTTATAATCCCTCAATCTTGCTGTTTATATCTTGTATCTGACTTGCTCCAATCTGGACTCTTTTCTTTTCAGAACACTGGCCCAGAGAGCGGCGAAGAGGGCCAAGGCCGCGGTGATCGTCATCGAGGATGACCCCATCGCGTCGGCAGGAGGTGGGCCCGAGACCACCTTGACGGACCCGGCAATCACCCCTCGGAGCAGCCCCCAGCGCAGCCCCCAGCGTAAGTTCATAGTTTAGCCTTCTGCTGTCGGGCGCGCTTGAGTGCTTTTTCCTATGTTGATATCTTGCTTGTTGACTTGTGCAGGAGCAGAGCGGCCTCATCAGGAGCGCCCGGAGGCTGGCCCCGAAGTGCCACCTGCTTTGACTGCGCCGCCAAGGGAGGAGTCCCCGGCAAGGGAACATTCTCCGGCAAGGGGGGACTCTCCGGCAAGGGACGGCACTGCTGATCCTGCGGCGACCGAGGCCGTAACTGAAGATCTTGGCGCAGGTAATCCACTTGCCCAGAAACTTTCCCTTGGGTTCTGCTTGTTCTGTTTTTCTTTTCTTGGATTTTTGATTGATTTTCCTCCCTTCTTCGTTCTTCAGACCCATCTTCGGCTGAGCCAATGGAGACAGAGGGCGCCGGTGAGGACGGTGCCGGTGCTGATGAGACCGCCGGCGAGGAGGCCGCCGGGGCTGCTGCTGCGGAAGCCGGCGAGGGATCGGGCGATCGCACTGACGACCCTGAGGCCGTAGGAGCGCCGGGCGCTGCACCGACCGCCGAACCCTCTGCTGCTTCTGCGGAGCCGGGCTCCGAGGAGCCCCAGCCCGGTGCCTACTTGCAGGCCGGTGACAACATCTTCATCAAGCTACCCTGGGCGTCGAGCTCCAGGGCGCCGGTCGAGGGGGAGACTTTTGACGAGGAGGTGCTCTCCTCTGCTGGGCTGTCATTGGTTGACGCGCCCGACAGCAGCAGCGGCGAGGCTGAGGAGGAGCAGCTGCTGCGGAAGCTGCTGTTACTCTACCGCACCCGGCAAGCCAAGCTGGCTTCCCGGGAAGTGCTTGTCGCGAAGGCGGGAGTTGACATGGATAAGCGCGCGGAGGAGCTTCGGGGACAAAATCAAGAAGCTCTTCGGTCCCTAGCGCAGGAGCGGGAGCGAGTAGACGAGGAGCGCACGGCCTTTCTTCTCGAGAAGGCCGAGGCTGAGGAGGAACAAAGGCTTGCTGCCGAGAAGCAGTCCGCGCGGGAAGGCGAGCTAGTGCAGCGGAAGGCCCACCTCGACAGCTACGAGGAAGAGCTCGCCGAGCGTGAGCGAGCACTTGGCGGGGCGCTCAAGGAGGCAAAGGACGCCGCGGCAACTGCAGAGGCCGCCAAGAAAGAGCTAGAGGAGAAGGTGGCACAGCTGGAGGCCGACATTGGGAAGAGCGGCGAGGAGCTTGCCGCGCTCAAGCGTGAGCGCGAGAAGGATGCTGCCGCCCACGGTGAGCTGCAAGGCCTTCTCGCTGAAAGGGGCAAGGAGCTCAGCGCCGCCAAGAATTCCAAAGCAGACCTAGAGCTGAAGCTGGCCACGCTGACGCAGACGCTGGAGGCCGCCAAGGAGCGGGAGAAGACCTTGGCGGAGAAGGTCAAGGCTGACGCGGCGCTGCTGGAGAGCATTGCAGTTACCCAGAACTTGTTCAGAGACACGGTGGAGCACTGGACCGAGGGCCTGGTGAACACTGCCGCCATCATCAACGAGGAGCTGGCGCAGCTGGGGATGGATGACTTTGGATATCCTTCCGACGAGAGCCTTCAACCCAGCGCCAAGCTCAGCCTATTCTTCAAGGGCGTGGCGACGGCACTCCAGTGGCTCCGGAAGAGGATCCCGAAGCAGCTGGTCGACGAGTCATGCAAAATCTGCGCCGGGGTTCTCCAGAAGGTGCTGATGAAGGTAGCCTTCCGCAATCCAGGCCTCAGCTTCACCAACGTCCTCCGATCCTTGCCGCCTGACGCCGATCTGGATGCACTCAAGGCCCTTGTCGCACCCATTGTGGACAAGGTGAGTGAGATCAAGCGAGTCGAGGGCGGACGCGTAGATTAGGCCGCCCATTTCTTCTTTTCCCTTGTCGCTGCTAGTCATGTTATGAGAACAGTCTGTTAGAGCTGTGACAAGTTATCTTGGTAATATAACTTTATTTCTGCTATCAATTGCAATGTTATTTCCTCTACTAGATTCCTTCCTTTGTATGTTTTCACCCTACGCTTTTAGGGAACTTGTCGGCGCAGGCGCCCGAGCCGCGAGCGCTGAGTGCGGAACTTCAGCAGCCTGCTGGCGGCGCTGCTTCCGACAAGAAACCTTGTCGCGACTAGATGCAGCACGCTTAAGCTATTGAGCGGAATCGAAACAAAGTAAGGGCGCAACTAGCCACAAGTTGGTTCCTCCGCGCACAGGTTTTCCATACAAAGCAGGGTCGTTCGAGGAAGATAACTCAAAAATTTAAAAAAGTGATTGCTCAAACTTTGGCAACTTAGCTTTTCTGTCATTTGCTTCCCGGTAAGGCAAGCCTTTGCTCGAACGACGCCTGGCCCATACCACAATCTTCTCCTTCCCCCCGGCAAACTTGTGTGCGAGAGAACCTTCTTTTCCTTTAAAAGAAAAAGAAAGAAGAGAAAATAATAATATGGAGCTCTTCGGCTCGTTACTGCTTACCGGATGTAAGTGCTGCACGAAGTGTCAGATAATCATATGCAAGAAAGGAACTAACACATGAAATGGACAAGCTGTGCGGAGCACATGGGGTTTTACTTATGCACGGGGTCTGCGCCCGGCTTTGTACAAAGGATTACATGCAACAGCGGCAAGACTTGTACAAAAGGTGGTTGCCGGAACGGGTTCCGGCAACCGTGCCTTATGGGAAAAACTTACGAAGATTTTCTATGTTCCAGGAGTTGCTCACTGGAATGCCATCTTCGGTCTCAAGGCGGACAGCGCCAGGCCTTGTGACTTGTCTCACCCGATAAGGGCCTTCCCACTTCGGCGTCAACTTGTTGGAATTCTTGGCGGATTGAACGTGCCGAAGAAGAAGGTCGCCTTCCTCGAAGCTTCTGGCTTTAACTCTGCGGCTATGATAGCGGCGCAAAGCTTGCTGGTATCGAGCAGCTCGTACAGCAGCCTGAAGACGATCTTCCTCAAGGAGCAGCGCGTCGTCTTGCCGCAGCTGTTCTTGCTCAAGCTCATCATAAGCGAGCACTCGAGGTGATCCGTATACGAGTTCCGTGGGGAGAACTGCCTCTGCTCCATAGACTAGAGCGAAAGGTGTCTGGCCAGTGGCTCGATTTGGCGTCGTCCTGATCGACCAAAGAACCACCGGCAGCTCCTCGATCCAGTTCCTTCCGCATCTGTGCAGCCTGTCGAAAGTTCTGGTCTTGATCCCGCGCAGCACTTCAGCATTTGCCCTCTCTGCTTGACCGTTGCTTCTCGGATGGGCAACAGAAGCGAAACAGACCTTGGCTCCAAGGTCTTGGACATACTGCATGAAGGTGCGGCTCGTGAATTGCGTGCCGTTGTCGGTGATGATCCTGTTAGGGATCCCGAAACGGCGAACAATTGACCTGAAGAACTTGACCGCTGACTGTGCTGTCACCTTCCTCACTGGCTGCACTTCCGGCCACTTTGTGAACTTGTCGATTGCGACGTACAAGTACTCAAAGCCCCCGACAGCTCGGGGGAAGGGGCCGATAATATCGAGCCCCCAGACCGAAAATGGCCAGGATAAAGGGATTGTCTGGAGAGCTTGAGCTGGCTGGTGTATCTGTTTGGAGTGGAACTGGCACGCTTCACACTTGGTTACTTGTGCAGTTGCATCCTGGAGGGCTGTCAGCCAAAAGAAACCTTGCCGGAAAGCTTTGCCGGCAAGTGCTCTTGCGCCAATGTGGTGGCCACATATGCCTCCATGTATCTCCGCCAACAGCTTTTGTCCATCTTCCCGGTGAATACACTTCAATTTCACACCATTGAGTCTTCTTCTGTACAGTATGCTATCGACAAACTGGTACATACTTGACTGCCGGGCTACTCTTTCCGCTTCTTCTTGTTCTTCGGGAAGTTCTCCTGTCTGAAGGAAGTGGACAATGTGCTGTGCCCATGCTGGAGCTTGTGGCTCGACAACAAGGACTAAAGGCGCATCTGCTGCTGCGGGAACATCTGCTTCTACGGCAAGGATTTGCGGCCCTGCCGGAGCTTGATGTTCCTCGGCAAGCTTGCCGGAGCAAAACTTGTCGGGAGCGTCTGCTTCAACGGAACAAACCATAAGGCTTGCCGGAGCAGACTGCCCCTCAGCATCCTTGGTGTTGATCTTGGGGACTTTCTTGGCGGCGGCTTCGACGAGCTCTGCCGGAAAGTAGTCGCCGGAAACCAACTTCCTCTTCTTGCTTTGTCCAGTTGATGGTGCTACGGATGGTTGAGTCAACTTAAGCACAAAGATCCCTGGTTCCACAGGTAACTTTAGTGCGGCGCACTTTGACAGGCCGTCAGCAATATCATTCTGAGCTCTTGGGATATGTTCCATTTGTAGGCCGTCAAAGTGCTCTTCTAGCTTCCTCACTTCATCAACATACGCTTCCATCAACGGGCTCTGGTAGTTCTTGTTCACTTGTCGGACGACAAGCTGTGAGTCACCCCTGACAATGAGCTTCTTAATCCCAAGGTCTGCTGCGATTCTGAGACCGGCAAGTAATCCTTCATACTCTGCAGTATTGTTGGTTGCTTGCTCTTTGGGAAAGTGCATCTGGACTATGTACATGAGGTGCTCTACGGTGGGTGTGACAAGCAGCACGCCTGCACTGGCGCCTTGCAGCGAGAAGGCACCATCAAAGTACATCAACCACTCTTTGTTTGCCTCTTTGACGGGGATGCTCGTTTCTGAAATTTCTTCATCTGGGGTTGGCATCCACTCTGCTACGAACTCTGCCAATGCTCTGCTTTGGATAGTTGAGGTGCTCTCAAACTTGAGGCCAAAGCTTGATAGTTCCAGCGCCCACTCGACAATCCTGCCCGTTGCTTCTGGATTTTGCAGTATCCTCTTCAGCGGAAAGCGAGTGACGACTGTGATCTCATGTGCTTGGAAGTAATGGCGCAGCTTTCTCGAGGCCATGAGGAGGCCGAAAAGCAACTTCTGCACACCAGAGTACCTTGATCTAGCCCCCTGCAGAAGGGAACTGACAAAGTAAACTGGGCGCTGCACCATTCTCCTTGGCATCTTATCATGCTCCTGCGCAAACTCATGTTTGTCGGGACCAGAGCTTGTCGGCGAAGCCCCCTGCTTGTCGTCGGATGGGCCTGCCGTGGTTGCTGGCTCATCATTCGCCTCCCTCTCCGCCACTAACGCAGCACTAACCACTTGATTGGTTGCCGCTATATACAACAGCAACTTCTCATGCGGCTTAGGTGCGACAAGCGTTGGAGTAGAAGATAGGTATTTCTTCAAGTCCTGCAGCGCAGCCTCCGCTTCCGGAGTCCATTTCATTGGACCTGCCTTTTTCAAAATTTTGAAAAATGGCAGGGCGCGCTCAGCAGATCTAGAGATAAACCTGCTGAGAGCAGCCACGCAACCGGCAAGCCTTCGTACATCCTTGACGCGCTTTGCTGCTTCGATCTGCTCAATGGCTTTGATCTTGTTGGGATTGGCTTCAATTCCCCGCTGAGACACGAAGAACCCGAGAAGCTTGCCGGAAGGGACTCCAAACACGCACTTCTCGGGGTTAAGCTTGAGGTTGATCTTGCGCAGGTTTGCAAATGTCTTTGATCTTGAATCAAGGTCGCTTTGTTCTGGCTCTTGACCACTATGTCATCCATGTAAGCTTCCACATTTCTGTGTATTTGTGGCTCAAAAGGATGGTGGACTACCCTTGCGAATGTTGAACCAGCATTCTTCAAACCGAAAGGCATCCGTATGAAGCAGTATGTGCCACACGGGGTGATAAATGCGGTTTTCTCTTCATCTTCTTCTGCCATGAAGATCTGATGATATCCTGAGTATGCATCAAGAAATGAAAGCAAATCACATCCGGCTGTGGAGTCAACAATCTGGTCAATACGCGGCAAGGGAAATGGGTCTTTGGGACAAGCTTTATTAACATCAGTGAAGTCAATACAAAGTCTCCATTTCCCGTTAGCTTTGTGCACAACAACAGGATTGGCCAACCACGTGGGATGGAGTACTCCTCTGACAAGGCCTGCTTCTTCCAACTTCTTGATTTCTTCTGCGATGAATTCTTGGCGCTCTACTGCCTGCTTCCTGACTCTCTGCTTGACGGGTCGCGCATGAGGACAGACGGCAAGGTGGTGCTCAATCACTTTCCTGGGAACACCGGGGATATCAGACGGTTGCCACGCAAACACGTCGACATTCGCCCACAGGAAAGCAACGAGCGCGCTTTCCTATTTGGGGTCAAGAGTGGCGCTGATGGTGAAGGTACCACCAGTGCCATCCTCCTTCGCGGACACCTTCTTGGTCTTAGGTGGAGCTGCCATTGCCTTCTTGTACTTGCCGATGGAGCTCGATGGTGCGTCCTTGACGGTAGCGCAGCACTCCGAAGAGGTGCGCTTGCCGGAGTGGGCATCAGAGCTCTTGCCGGACTTGGTCTAATTCTTTCCCCCGGGAGCTTCAGCGGCAAGTGTCCTCCGCTCTGCTGCGGCTGCGGCTTCCCGGTAGATCTTGTCGGCATAGATAAGAGCATCCTTCTTGTCGCCAGGGACAGAGATGACACTTATTGGACCTGGCATTTTTAGTACGTTGTACGCATAGTGAGAGGCTGCCATGAACTTGGCGAGTGCCGGACGGCCAAGGATTTCATTATAAGGTAATGGAATGTCGGCAACGTCAAACATGATCCTCTCAGTCCTGAAGTTCAGCTCACTGCCAAATGTTACCAGCAACGTGATCTTTCCCTTTGGCTTGCTCCTTCCCGGGTTGATTCCTTGAAATGTGCCGGTCTCTTCGAGCTCGCTGTCAGGGATCTGGAGCTTCTAGAGCACCGCGTAGGAGATCAGGTTCAAGCCGGCCCCGCCGTCAACTAGCATCTTAGTGACCTTGAGGTTGCGGGTTGTTGGTGAGACCAACATCGGCAAGCACCCGACCGCAGTTATGCGATCCGGGTGGTCCTCAATATCAAAGATGATAGGCGTGCCGGACCATTTCAGAGGCTTGCGTGACTCGACGGGTGGTTCTGCTGCATTAACTTCCCGCACCCACTGCTTGAGTTGACGGTGCGAGGCATGCAGAGAAGCACCACCGTCAACGCACAGGACCTCTGTAGCTCTCTGGAACTCCTGCTCGTCAGTCTCCTCATCATCCATATCTTCATCGTCGCCATCATCTTCATCCTTGTCGTGGCCGCGAGGAGGTCTGTCTCCATGCCGCTGCTTGGCCTTGCCGCGGCGTCCTCCTCGGCCGGGACGTTTCTTGCCGGATCCACCAGCTCCTTCCTGGGCCTTCTCCTTGTCGCGCCGCTCGTATTCAGCTTTCTGTTGCTCAACGAGCTGCTCGACCCTCTTGCAGTTCTGAAGATCATGGCCCTTGGTGCGGTGAATCTTGCAATACTGCTTGTTGGTGCCGTCCTGCTTGTCGGCGACTGCTGCCTCCGCGGCAACCTCCTTACCGGAGTCGCCAGTTTGGATTCCTTGGCGCCGCCACCGTTGCCGGACTGCTCAACAACTAGCACTTCTTTGCCTTTTCTCCTCCTGTTGTTCCGCCGCCGGTTCTTCCTTGTCGGGGCGGCATCTTCGCTGTCAGATCCTCCTGCTCCTATATTTTCTCCGGGGAGTCTCCTCCCTTCCTCAGCACGTGCACACTTGTCGGCCAGTGCATATAACTCACTGACGTCCCTGATCTTGCACATCGCCATTTCCTCCCGCATCCTGCGGTTCCGCACGTTCTGATGGAACGCGCTGATCACCGCGGCAGGGTGTACGTCTGGGATGTTGTGCTGCACACTACTGAATCTCTGAATGTACTTCCGCAGGGGCTCTCCTTCCTTCTGGGCGAGCAGATGAAGATCACTCTCCTGGCCATGAGGCTTGTGTCCGCCTGTAAAGGCGCCGACAAACTGGTGGCACAGATCAGCCCAAGAGGATATGGAGTTGTCCGGCAAGTGCATGAGCCAGGATCTGACGTTGGGCTTGAGCACCAGCGGGAAGTAGTTGGCAAGGATCTTATCATCTCGTCCCCCGGCAGCTTGTACCGCAATGGTGTAGATGCTGAGGAACTCTGACGGATGCGTCTTGCCGTCGTACTTTTCCGGTACGTCTGGCTTGAAGTTCTTTGTACTGGGCCACTAGACTTGCCGCAGCTCACTAGTGAACGCAGGACAACCTACCGCGTACGGCAGATTGCCTGGTTCCCCTGGCGCATGCATGTCAATAGAGGGCCCAGCGCGCTTGTCGGATTGACATCGCGCTTCTCTTCGGCGCTCGATGCGGGTTCGAGCGTCTTCTTGTTGTCGATCATGAAGGACTTGGCGCTGATCGCGACGAGCTCGTGGATCCGACGATGCAGTGGAGTCGCTGTCGAGGTGGATACGGCGAGTCGGCGATCTTGGCCTTCGGGGCGGTGATTGCATGGTGGTTGCACCTCCGCCCGTTTCGTCGCCACCGGCTCGCGTTCGGCGGTCCTGCCGCGGCGGCGACGCACTCGGCCGCCGTGGAGTGTCGCCGTTGGCGTAGCCGATGAGACTCTGAATGGTGGCTCTCCATTCGTCGATCTTGTCTGACGTCGGAGGGTAATCTAGGAGAAGTTGAGCTCGCGCCAAAGCTTCTGCTGGAGTGGTGGGTGGCAGTGGCGGACGGCGCGAGGAGCAGGACGTGCTCGAACTTCTAAGTATGTTAGAAGGAGCAGTATCCCGTCTAGGCGACCATGCCCCGCTCGTGCCAGCACGCTGGTGTGCATGCTGGTCTTGAGCGGCCCGAGATCCACCAGCTTGGTCTTGGGCTATCATGCGTATGGCACTGCTAGCGCCATGACGCTGTTGATCTTGCGCCTCCTGAGAGTGGCGTGGAACATGTACAGTCGCCGAGGTTTGTGCAGCCTTGTTCTTGGACCTGGCGGCATCATGAGCTTCCTCGTCGATGTCCTTTCTTCCGCCGGCGTCCATCCCACCACTCGTTTGCTCCAACGGTGGCAGAAGTGACGTGGATGGAGTGGCTGCCGCCGAAGTCTTCTTCTTCGGTGGCATGTTGATGAAGGGAATAAGGATCTAGCTCATGTGAACGCCGGATCTGGTTCACACAATCTCGACACCCCCTACCTGGCGCGCCAAAGATGTCGGGGAAACTGATCCACGAACACCTATGGGGCCGGCGGACCGGGCCCCTTTCGGTTCGGCGGGGGGCGGAGATCGCACGAAGAGCGGATCGAGGCGAGGCACACGAGCAGTTTACCCAGCTTCGGAGCTCTCCGGAGAGATAACACTCCTACTGCTGCTTGTCTGGTTATATTATCTGGTGTTCTTGCTCTCCAAAGCGAGAGTGTGATGTTCTCTGGGCTCGAATGAATCGAAGCTCACTGTCCGAACCTACGAGCCGAACCCCTTCTACGTTGCGCATGGGCCTCCTTTTATATGCTAAAGGGGTCACCGACAGGTGGCAACGCAGAGGAGGGTAAAAACGTAAAAAGCAAGGTAGTTGATACAGTTGCTTTTACAGTGCACCCTACCTAACCCTGACGGCAGGGGACAAGGGCATTAAATGCCCGTCTGAGTCGCCCGAACAGTGCAGAAAAGGACCGTTAGGGGCGCCACCGTTCGCCACGATGGTGATCTTGTCAGCTTCGCATGCCACTGCGCACTGCTGGCTGCACAGCCTCCCGCCACGCGCACCCGGAGAGGCCCCCAGAGTGACACGTTGGTGGATGCGCTGGAGCGTGGACGCAGAGTGGCCGCCTGCCGCGGCAAGCACCTTGCCGCTGTCGTTATCTTGTCGGGTCTGGAAGCTTGTCGCTCACCAAGGTACCTCGAGGTACCTTGGTTGGTCTTCCCGGCAAGCTCCTCTTGCCGGGGCCTTGCTGCCTTGCCGGAGCGAGTGGCGCGTCGCGGCAAGTTCCTTGGAGCGCCTTGGTTGGCCTTCCCGGCAAGCTCCTCTTGCCGGGGTCTTGTCTCCTTAGCTTAAATACTTTGTTCTTGGATGGCTCCAAGGGAACTTTGGGGGATCTTGGCGTTCGCCCGGCAAGCCTTTGCCGCGGGGTGCTGCAACTGCCCGTGCACAAGTTCGGGGTACTAGGGTACCCCTATTCTAGTACACCGACAAATACCAAGATTGGGATGACATGTAGAGAGTGAGTACCAAGTACCACATCAGATTAGACATGTCCCCAAAGATTGGGATGACATGTAGAGAGTGAGTACCAAGTACCAAGATTGGGATGACATGTAGAGATATGATAAAGTTGACGTGATCTCTCTCTATACATAAAGCTTTTGATGTGATCTCTCTCTCTCCCCCTTTGACATCAATTTCTAAGAAGGATCTTCTGGATTTGTTGTCACATGGGTTTGGTCCTTGAGTCACAAGTCAAAGCAGCAAGAAAAATGTGATGCTGGTAGAGGACATGATTCATTGAGTGGAGCTGGATCAAAAGAATCATAGAAATAAGTGGCAGGTTGTTTTTCCTGTAGTGAGATCGGTAGCACCGAGTTGTATTCTTCGATAGCACCGAAAGGTTTCGGTGGGACCGAAAATGACAAGCCGGTGGGACCGATTTCATCACAGATAAAACACTTGTCACCTCAGCTCACTAGACAAGTAAGATCTCACAAGGATTTGCAAGGAATTATGTGAATGATTTGCAATGAATTGGATGCAGGAAATGTAGAACAGACTGTAAACGAGAAGAAACTTTAAAAGAAATCTAGATGAAGGCTTTTTTTGAAAGGGAAAACGAATATGCAAGAGACAAATGCAAGAGCACAGAAAGGAACACGAGAGAGAACTTCATCTAGAATTGGTCAGCGACAAAGTCACCTATGTTAGAGTATATTGACTTAGGAGTCAAGTGAGATCACTTGATCATAGGTCATACTCATTGTTTAAGCTCAAAATGGGGTTAACACTTTTCATTTAAGCATCTTGATGTATTCACATCTTGTCAAGTTGCTTTAACTCATGACTTGGAGTAAAGCCTCTCTAAGATGGAAAAACATACCTTGGGTGGTGGTGTGGATCGTTCATGTAGTTGAACTTGTGTGGGTTGCTCAAAGTTGATGTAGCTCATCAAGAGTTGGGAGCACCACCTGGAATTTGAGTTCGTCCTGCTACATGGGTTAGTTGCAAGGAAGAGCACTTGTGTATCCAAGAGGACAATCATGAAACTCAACATAGAATTTGTCAAAGGATATGTGTGTATGGTTTTGTGCTTCCTTGTCTTCAACCACCATTATGTAGAGACTTTGGATATGTTGAGATTGCTCAATATGTGAGTGTGTTGCAATCTCATAGATTTAGATTCCTCCAAGTTCCTACAAAGGTTAGATGACATGCAAGATGCAAATATATCCAAGATGTAAGATTTTCATCATAAGAGAAATATTAAGGATTAGTCATAGGCACATGTCTTGCATGTATCAAATGGAGTTCCTACTCCAAGTTTGAAGCATCAATGATATTCAGTTCTCCTCTCAATCTGCCAAACACTTTCTCATCAAGAGGTTTAGTGAAAATGTCCGCAAATTGTTTTTCGGTGCGAACGTGCTTAAGATTAATGTCCCCTTTGGAAACATGATCTCGAATGAAATGATGACGAACTTCAATATGCTTAGTTCGAGAATGTTGCACGGGATTATGAGCGATCTTGATAGCACTTTCATTGTCACAAAGTAATGGAACATGTTTCACATATATCCCATAATCTTTAAGAGTTTGGATCATCCAAAGTAATTGAGCACAACATGAACCAGCGGCTATGTATTCCGCTTCGGCGGTGGATAAGGATACCGAGTTTTATTTCTTGGAAGACCAAGACACAAGAGATCTACCAAGGAATTGACAAGTACCCGAAGTGGACTTTCTATCAACCTTGTCTCCGGCATAGTCCAAGTCGGAGTAGCCAACAAGATTGAAAGAGGCCCTCTTAGGATACCAAATGCCAAAATTTGGCATATGAATTAAGTATCTCACTATCCTTTTCACGGCCTTGAGGTGGCATTCTTTAGGTGCAGCTTGATATCGTGCACACATGCACACACTTAGCATAATATCGGGACGTGAAGCACATAGGTATAACAATGAACCAATCATAGAGCGATAAACCTTTTGATCAACCGGTTCACCATCTTTGGTCAAATCAAGATGTCCACTAGTAGGCATGTGTGTAGACATACCTTTGCATTCTTGCATATTAAACTTCTTGAATAAGTCCTTAGTGTACTTCGTTTGAGAGACAAAAGTACCTTCCTTAGTTTGCTTGATTTGCAACCCAAGAAATAATTTGAGTTCACTCATCATTGACATCTCAAACTTCTCCGACATTAGCTTTCCAAACTTCTCACTAAAATGAGGGTTAGTTGATCCAAAAATAATATCATCAACATAAATTTGGCATACAAATAATTCTCCATTAACCCTTTTGGTAAAAAGTGTAGAATCAATTTTCCCAATTTCAAACCCTTTTTCAATAAGGAACTTGGTTAAGCATTTGTACCAAGCTCTAGGAGCTTGTTTAAGACCATAAAGAGCTTTGCAAAGTTTGTAGACATGATTGGGTTTCTTAGGATTGATAAAGCCGGGAGGTTGTTTTACATAGACTTCCTCCTCTATTTCACCATTTAGAAAAGCACTTTTGATGTTCATTTGGTACAAGGTGATATCATGGTGATTAGCATAGGCAAGTAATATGCGGATGGATTCAAGTCTAGCAACGGGAGCATAAGTCTCACCATAGTCCATACCTTCGACTTGTGTGTAACCTTGGGCAACAAGACATGCTTTGTTGCGAACTACTTGTCCATCTTTATCTTGCTTGTTGCGGAACACCCATTTGGTACCGATGATATTGTGGTTGTTGTCGGGCTTCTCAACCAATGTCCAAACTTGATTTCTCTCAAAGTTGTGTAGCTCTTCATGCATAGCATTTATCCAATCCGGATCTTCCAATGCTTCTTCAACCTTCATAGGTTCAATGCTAGAGATGAATGAATAGTGTTCACGAAAGTTAGCTAAACGAGTTTTAGAGCGAGTGATTATCCTGGTTTGGATATCATTGTAGATTTGCTCGACGGGATGGTCTTTAGCAATCCTTGCTCGAACTCGTGAAAGCTTTTGCTTGGGTATTGGTTGAACATCTTCTTCATCTTGTTCTTCTTCTTGACCTTCTTCATTATTGGCGTTGTCGTTCTCTTGTCGTGGTGGAGAAGGAGGTTTTTGATGTTCTTGATGTACTTACTCGTTTTCTTCATCCTGGTGTGTCCCACTTGTGGATGCTTCCGCATCAACTCTTGGTTCACCTTGTCGTGAGGTAGAAGCTTCCACTTGGACGGACGAGTTGCTTTCCTTTACCTCTGTTGGACGAATCTTGCCAATAGACAAGTCTTGAATTGCTTCCGAGGGGTCTTTGTCTCCTACAACAATTGGCAATTGCTCTACTCGCGAGCCGTTAGATTCATCAAACTTCACATCTACCGTTTCTTCAACCTTTCGGGTGAAATTGTTGTAGACACGATAAGTGTGAGAGTTTGAGCCATAACCAAGTAGGAAACCTTCATGAGACTTGGGAGCAAATTTAGAATGACGATGCTTATCAAGAATGTAGCACTTTGAGCCAAATAATCGAAAGTATCCAACTTGGGGTTTGTTACCGGTGAGGAGCTCGTATGTCGTCTTGCCGAGTAGCTTGTGAAGATACAAGCAATTTGTTGCATGACAAGCTGTCTCAACCGCTTCTGCCCAAAAGTGCTTCGGCGTCTTGTACTCATCAAGCATCATTCTTGCCATTTTGATGAGCGTTCGGTTCTTCCTCTCAATAACTCCATTTTGTTGAGGTGTGTACATAGCCGAGAACTCATGTGAAATCCCTTTTTCCTCAAGAAAGGTGTCCACATTTGCGTTCTTGAACTCCTTTCCGTTGTCGCTGCGAACCTTCTTGATCTTCACTTCAAACTGATTTTGATCCTTCCTGGCGAAGTTTTTGATGATCTTTTAGACCTGCAATTTGTCATCAAGAAAGAACACCCACATAAATCTTGAAAAATCATCAACTATAACTAGACCAAAAGAATTTCCACTGAGACTTTTGTAAGCGTTGGGACCAAAGAGATCCATGTGAAGTAGCTCAAGTGGCCTCCTTGTGGTCATGATGTTCTTCACGGGATGCCTTCCTCCAATCTGTTTACCTGCTTGACAAGCACTGCAAAGTCTATCCTTATCAAATATGACATCGTTAACACCAAGGATATGATTCCCTTTAATAAGCTTGTCAAGATTTCGCATGCCAACGTGACCTAATCGTCTATGCCATAACCAACCTTTAGAGGATTTAGCAATGAAGCAAGTTCTAGGTTGAGCCTTTTTAGTGAAATCAACAATGTAAAGATCACCTCTACGTATACCGGTAAAGACCATTTATGATTGTCTCTATGAAACACTTGGCAATGTACTTCAGTAAATAGGACATTGAAACCGAAATCAGCAAGTCTAGATACTGAAAGTAAGTTGTAGCCAAGAGATTCAACGAGCATAACATTTTGAATGGAACTATCATGTGAGATGGCCACCTTACCAAGGCCAACCACCTTACCCATTGAGTTGTCACTAAAAGTGACATACTTTCGAGGACCATCATTTTCAGCAAGCTCACGAAACATGTTTTTATCTCTGGTCATGTGATCGGTACATCCACTGTCAAGAACCCATTCCTTTCCTCCTGCCATATATCCCCGAAGATTTTCCATAAGACCAAAGTGTCTCATTGCATCATCAAGATCAAAGTCATCATCCTCATCCTCATCATAGTATCCATGTTCAACATCGTCATGTGGTGGATCAATTCCTAGTGAGGGTGATTCATTAGTATGAGTTTGACAATGATCTCCTTTATGAAGTCTAGTAGCTTCAGAAATAATATTGCTAATAATTCCAACATTTCCTTTGGCAAGCATAAGATTTGTAAGTTCAAATAGACAATTACCAAACATAGGATCATTGGAATTCATCCTACTCAAGGTAATATACTTATGAAGAATTTCATCCAGATTTTTCAAAGAATAATTAGGAAATCGTTCCTCAAGAAATTTCCATATAGTGTAGGCACACTCAAGAGTAGGAAGTTTTCCAATCAAGTTTCTAGGCAAGCCTCTAGTGATAAGATTAACAGTTCTAACATTCCTAATCATGTCAATCGACTCATCAAGGGTAGGATGCATAGGATCAACATGAGGTGCACAAGGACTAGCAATGTACTTGTTCAAATGATATTGATTCAAAATTACAAGCATCTCATTTTTCCACTCATGAAAATATTCTCCATCAAGTATAGGCACTCTATGTCTAAGACTCCCCAAAGTAGACTCATCCATCTTCCTCCAATGGTGATTAAACCAAAGCAATGGAGACCAAGGCTCTGATACCACTTGTAGGATCTTGAAGTATGTCTAGAGGGGGGTGATTAGACTACTTGACCAAATAAAAACTTAACCTTTTCCCAATTTTAGTCTTTGGCAGATTTTAGCAAACTTAGCACAAGTCAAGCAATCTAAATACAATTCAAGCAAGCATGCAAAGAGTATATGAGCAGCGGAAAATAAAGCATGCAACTTGCAAGAATGTAAAGGGAAGGGTTTGGAGATTTCAAACGCAATTTGGAGACACAGTGATTTTTGAGCCGTGGTTCCGATAGGTGGTGCTATTGTACATTCACGTTGATGGAGACTTCAACCCACGAAGGGTAACGGCTGCGCGAGTCCACGGAGGGCTCCACCCAAGAAGGGTCCACGAAGAAGCAACCTTGTCTATCCCACCATGGCCGTCGCCCACAAAGGACTTGCCTCACTAGCAGTAGATCTTCACGAAGTAGGCGATCTCCTTGCCCTTACAAACTCCTTGGTTCAACTCCACAATCTTGTCGGAGGCTCCCAAGTGACACCTAGCCAATCTAGGAGACACCACTCTCCAAGAAGTAACAAATGGTGTGTTGATGATGAACTCCTTGCTCTTGTGCTTCAAATGATAGTCTCCCCAACACTCAACTCTCTCTCACAGGATTTGGATTTGGTGGAAAGAAGATTTGAGTGGAAAGCAACTTGGGGAAGGCTAGAGATCAAGATTCATATGGTAGGAATGGAATATCTTAGTCTCAACACATGAGTAGGTGGTTCTCTCTCAGAAATGGTAAGTCGGAAGTGTAGGTTTGTTCTGATGGCTCTCCCCATGAATGAAGAGGAGGTGGAGTGGTATATATAGCCTCCACACAAAATCTAACCATTACACACAGTTTACCAATCTCGATGGGACTGAATTAAGAAACTCGGTTGGACCGATTTAGTAAACAATGTGACCCTTAGGGTTTTCGGTGGGACCGATATGCAACTCAGTAGGACCGATATGGTTAGGGTTAGGGCATAATGTAATCTCGGTGAGACCGATTACACAAACTCGGTGAGACAGATTTTGGTAATTAGGTAACCAGAGAGTTGGTCAGGTAAACTCGGTGGGACCGATTCGCTTATCTCATTTGGACCGAAACGTTACGAAAAGGAAACAAAGAGTTTACAGTGTAATCTCGGTAGGACCGATTACTCAAACTCGGTGAGACCAATTTTGATAATGGACATACACAGAGAGATTACAATCCCATCTCGGTGAGATCGAGATCCCTATCGGTGAGACTATTTTTCTAGGGTTTGTGGCAGTGGCTATGACATCTGAACTCGGTGGCGCCGGATAGAAAGAATCGGTGGGGCCAAGTTGGACTTTAGGTTTAGGTCATTTGTGGATGTGGGAAAGTAGTTGAGGGTTTTGGAGCATATCACTAAGCACTATGAAGCAAGAAACTCATTAAGCAACACCTCGTCCCTCCTTGATAGTATTGGCTTTTCCTATAGACTCAATGTGATCTTGGATCACTAAAATATAAAATGTAGAGTCTTGAGCTTGAAGCTTGAGCCAATCCTTTTTCCTTAGCATCTTGAAGGGGTTCCACATCCTTTAGTTCATGCCACTTCATTTTATGAACTTATCTGAAAATATACTAGGTAAAAGTGTTAGTCCAACAAGAGATATGTTGACATTAATTACCAAAATCACCTAGGGAGCACTTGTGCTTTCACATTGGAAATCTCAGATCAGTTCAGTCGATTTATTCAGTGACAGAGACGAAGATCTTCTGGTCTCTAAGAAATTTATTCTGACTTAGGAATTAGGAATTTGCCAGTGCGGATTGCCTACACAGTGAGGAACATGATAGCCCTGAGGAATTCAGACCTCAAATATCTGACCGTTGCTGAGCCGCGCGCCAGCTGTCCCAAAATATCCTACCACCTAACGGTCATATCAGCCAAGGGCATTTATGTCTTATCATGTCAGGCTGCTCCCTAGGCTATAAATAGTCGCCCCCTACAACCACTAGCTGGTTGGCTGCTCCGAGAGAAACTGACACTTGTCATTTGAGAGTATCCCATCCTCCGAGGACTTTGAGCGAAAATCATCAAGTGAGGAAAACCCCAAATCCCAAACCCAAACCTACAAACCCCAAAGTGATTGAGCATCACTGAAGATATTGTTCCTGTGTGCAACTGACGCATGTTACCTTTGAGGACTGTGTATCCTCCAGACGGTTAGGCGTCATGGTATGAGCATCCAAGAGGAATTGTGGATTCTCGAGTGACAAAGTCTGTGAAGGTTTGGAAGTCACCTGTGAAGACTTACTACTACTGTTGGGCGAGGTCTGTGTGATCTTAGCTCAAGGAGAATACGGTGAGGATTGTGTGTGCGGGACTGTGTGTCCTCGAGTTTAAATACTCAGCCGCTCCAACCAGACGTACAATTGTCACTGCAGTTGGAACTAGTCTACCAAATCATTGTCTTCACCAAGCCAACTGGTTCTATTTCCTCAACCCTTTCATTTCCTCAGTTATGTGTTGATGAACCTGATCATTACTGTTTGAATACTTTAACAGAAGACTTCCTCTAATTCCCAATCCTATTTCTTCAGTCTGTTTGTCTTCATCCTGCTTATCTTGTGTTTACACTTTCTGTACTTTGTGTTTGTCTTTCATTTCATCATGATGACTATGATGTTGCTCTGTTATGCTTATACCTGAGTACTTATTCCGCTGCAAGTAGTTCTTCGCTTAGGAATTTCCTCACCCTGAAATTCCTCAATGAAGAATTCCTAAAAATCGCCTATTCACCCCCCTCTAGTCGACGTAACGCACTTTCATCCCCGTATGAAGAAAATCTGGGTTCCCAAAAAGTTCCTTGAAAATCTTCATGTGAATTTCATCATGACACCACCTATGAAGAAAAGGAACCCCAGATCAAATTCTTCATATGGACCAAATTCTTCACATGGATCAAAATCCTCACATGAACATCATCGTGCTAACACTTCTGTTTCGCAGGGAAAGTCTAAAGGCTATGAAAATGTGCATTATTCTTCAAACCATTATGTTCATAAGTCCTTGAAGAATTTCTCTGCTTATTCATATGCTTATCCTAACCACTCTTTTGTGAAACAAAGTGCACTGGCTTCAATGCCATCTTTTTCTTATGGAGCTCGCAGAATGATGAACTCTTTGCCACCCCTCCAGATGTGGGTGGTGAAGAAAAAGAACTAATCTCTTATGCAGGGTCAGGTATCTAGACAAACTGAATCGTCTGAAGAATTTGCTGGAGACCTAAATGTGCTTGAATGGATGCAAGCTAATCATGAAGAAATGAATCACTCATTTTTCTCGTCCTCATATTGCTATATCTATTACTGTTGATGAAATTGATATCATATTTTTCACTGATGAAGTATATGGGTTCGTAAGTTGCACTAATTCATCTACAGGATGAACAACCTAAAGCTACTGAGTGGGTCCTCGATAGTGGATGTACAAACCACATGACCGGTGATAGGAACTTGTTCATGGACACTGATTTTTCACCATCCCATCTGAAGCATATCACCTACGCTGACAAAGGCAAAAGCAAGGTATTGGGTCTAGGTAAGGTTGCAATCTCAAAGGATAGACACATGGACAAAGTCATGCTTGTCGAGTCCTTAGGATTCAACCTCATGTCTGTCTCAATGCTTTGTGATCTTGATATAGTTGTCGTCTTTGGAAAATATCTTTGCATTGTGCTAATGGAATCTGACAATTCCAAAGTCTTCAAAGGCTTTAGGAAAGGAGACTTGTATATTGTTGATTTCTCTGCAGGACCACAGCCTGCCACATGTCTACTTGCAAAAGCTTCATAATGCTGGCTATGGCATCAACGACTTGGTCATGCTGGGATGAGGAACTTGCATACACTCGTGAAGAAGAAGCATGTCATTGGCATCGAGGGTGTCAAATTCCTCAAAGATCATCTTTGTGGGGCTTGTGATGCTGGAAAGATCACCCGAGCCAAGCATCCCTCAAAGACTATCATGACCACTTCTCGTCCCTTTGAATTACTTCATATGGATCTCTTCGGCCCTACTCATTATGCCACATTCTCTAGTTTTGCATCATTATATGGCTTTGTCATATAGTTGATGATTATTATCGTTACACATGGGTGCATATCATCACTTACAAAAATGAAGTGCAGGAAGTCTTCAAACGATTTTCTTCAAGTGCTTCTACTAACTTCAGTGTGAAAATCAAGCATATCAGGAGTGATAATGGAACTGAGTTCAAGAACACTAGTCTCGATGAATATCTTGATATACTTGGTATTACTCACGAGTTATCTGCTCCCTATACTCCTCAGCAGAATGGCGTCGTGGAGCAAGAACAGAACTCTTATTGAGATGGCTTGCACCATGCTTGATGAATACAAGACACCACAACGCTTTTGGCCTGAAGCTATTGATACTGCTTGCCACATCATCAACATGGTATATCTTCACAAATTCTTCAAAAAGACCTCATATGAACTCCTCACTGACAAGAAACCCAATGTAAGTTATTTCAAAGTCTTCGGTGCTAAATGCTGAATTAGAGATCCTCACCATCACTCTAAATTTGCACCAAAAGCACATGAGGGTTTTATGCTTGGTTACGAAAAGGACTCGCACACCTACAGAGCCTTTAACATCAATCATCACAAGATTGTTGAAACTGTAGATGTGCGGTTCAATGAAACTAATGGCTCGCAAAGAGAGCACCTACCTTCTGTGCTAGATGAAATTTCACCTGAGGAATCCATCAAGTTCAAAGCTACTGAGAATATCATCCCTATGAAGAATCTGCTGAAGAAGTTATTCTGGATCGTGAAGAAGATCACACTGGTGCTGCTGAAGAAAATGGTCCAGAAGAAATTGCTGGGCCTAAGCAAAGTTGTCAACCTGCACATCATTGCATTGCAAACGAAGTGCAGATCGAGAAAATCATCGATGACATCAACGCACCAGGTCTTCTCATGCACTCAAAAGCTTCACACTTATCTAACTTTTGTGGGCATTTTGCATTTGTCTCTATCACAGAGCCCACTAAATTTGATGAAGCATTCATGGAATCTGAGTGGATTCAAGCCATGCAAGATGAATTGCATCAATTCGAGCTCAACAATGTGTGTGAGCTTGTCAAGCGACTAGACCCACGCAAGCACAAGATCATCGGTACCAAATGGATCTACCACAACAAACAAGATGAAATTGGCCTTGTGGTGAGGAATAAGGCTCGTCTCGTAGCTCAAGACTACACACATGTTGAAGGAATTGATTTTGATCAAACTTTTGCGCCTGTTGCTAGACTTGAGGCTATTCGCATATTGCTTGCTTATGCTAACCATCATAATATCATCTTACATCAAATGGATGTGAAAAGTGCATTCCTCAATGGTAAGCTTGAGGAAGAAGTATATGTTGCTCAACCACCAGGTTTTGAGGATCCAAAATTTCCAGATCACGTCTACAGACTCAACAAGGCCCTCTATGGCCTCAAGCAAGCACCTCGAGCGTGGTATGACACACTGAAGGAATTCCTCATGAAGAAAGGCTTCAAACCCGGTTCACTTGACCCAACTCTTTTCACCAAAGCATATGATGATGAATTATCCGTGTGCCAAATATATGTTGATGATATTATCTTTGGCTGTACTAACCAACATTACAGTGACGAATTTGCCTACATGATGACTGAGGAATATCAAATGTCTATGATGGGAGAGTTGAAATTCTTCTTAGGTCTTCAAATTCGTCAACAATATAATGGCATATTAATATCTTAGGAGAAATACCTCAAGGATGTGTTGAGGAAATTCGACATGCAAGATTGCAAAGGTGTCAAAATCCCTATGCCCACAAAAGGCCATCTATGCATCGAAAAAAATGGTAAATACTTCGATCAAAAGGTATACCGCTCCATGATTAGCTCTTTACTCTACCTATGTGCATCTAGGCCGGATATTATGCTTAGTGTTTGCATGTGTGCCCGATTTCAAGCTACACCGAAGGAATCACACCATAAGGCTGTGAAGCATATTCTTCGATATCTAGCTCACACTCCAACACTTGGATTATGGTATCCCAAGGGCTCTTCCTTTGATCTCATTGGATATTCTGACTCTGACTATGCTGGTGATCGGGTGGACCACGAGTCAACGTCAGACACATGTTATTTCCTCAGACGATCCTTGGTATGTTGGTCCTCAAAGAAGTAGAACTGCGTATCACACCCTACTGCTGAAGCTGAGTACATTGCTGCTGGATCCTACTGTGCTCAATTGCTATGGATGAAGCAAACCCTCAAGGACTATGGCATCAATGTGAAGAATGTGCCACTCTACTACGACAATGAGAGTGCTATCAAGATTGCTCATATCCCAATTCAGCACTCGAAGACAAAGCACATCCAGATTCGTCATCATTTTCTTCGTGACCATGTGTTGAAGGGAGACATCTCCATCGACTACGCAAATACTGAAGACCAGCTGGCCGATATCTTCACAAAGCCCTTGGATGAGAAGAGATTTAGCAAGTTGCAGTGTGAGCTAAATATCTTTATAATCTTTGAATGTTCTTTGAAAAGGACACACATCCTAACACTTATGCAAAATTGATGACTTAGATGTGCAACACACAAAGTAACGTTTTTGTTCAATCAATGAAGACTAACCCTCTAAGTGTGAAGAAATTAATGAAGAATTTTATTCTCATAACCCTACGACAATCGTACGCGGTGTCTAAAATCATCATTCTTATACAGTGGGTTACGTCACCAACCAAAGTTGAAAATCTTCAATTTGAGTTTTTCTTCATTTTTGAAATTCCTCAATTGTTCATTTTCTTCAACTTTGCATTGTATTCACTCTCTCTATCATTATTCTTCATTGACTATATACATACTTGAGTTTTATGTCCTCTACAACATTCACTTATTGCTAATTCTTCAAGTTGCCTTTTCTGCTAAGTGAATGTGATCGGACCCTTTCCCCCTCTATGCTAAACTCAACCCCATCTGTTCACAAATTCTTCTTGTGCATTCTATTTGAAACTCTTTCAAAATCTTCACTGTGTCCTTGTCAGCTGAAGAATTTGCGAACGAAACTTTAAAATATTCTTATTTGAATTTTTGGCTTTTGCTGTTGAAACCGTTACACATCCCATGATAAGAGTTATCTATTCACTCACGATCTCACACGATATCCACCACACTGTACGTGGGTGACACATGTCGCTAGGATGAGAAGGGTCAGGGGTAATTAACAGTTACTTTGACTGTCTTTGTTGATTCTGATGATTTTCATAAAATCTTCAAGCGGTGTTTATTCTTCAACTTCCACACTCTAAACACCTCATGAAATCATTTGTTCTTGATCAGTTTCTCTAAGTGACGTTTTTCCTCAAGATTCCTCAATTGTGTGAATTTCACAATCCACACAACTCTGGAACCTAAGTCAAAGAACACTTAGTGAAATTCTTAAAGACATATCTGGTCAAATTCCTCAAACTTGTTCTGTTTTGCAAAAACTTCTGAGAATGCATATGACCTCTCCAAATTCTTCGGGCCTATACTCTGTTCACAGGTACACATGTCTGCTGCTAAATCACTAGGTTCTCATCAACTTAACTCATTTGCAGCGTTCCTCGAAGAAAAGCTACATACTTCTTCAGAGAACTCAATAGTTCAAAATCCTCAGCTGAAGAAAATGGCAGATGGCAAGAAACCTCAGAAGGGTGGGAAGAAACTGGAAGTCAACACTGCTGTTGAGATACATGCTGACATCTATGTAGGGTATTTCACACCAGATGAGGCAACTCATGGAAAGGAAACAAAGAATGGGCGCAAGGTGCGCATACAGAAAATTGAATGAAGATGGGCATGGGAATGGAGGGAATATAGATATGTTACTCCAAAGTACATAAAGAAATTCGCTCTGAACCCTCCTTGCCCAAGACCTACGTTGGCACCTAGCAAAATTACTGATCCCACTAGCAACAAGCGCGGTGAGGACTATGCTGATGAATGGGCCAAGCGGCAAGCCAAGTTGGCCAAACAGGCCAAAGAAGCAGTGAGGAAATTCAATGAAGACTCAGCTGCTGCCGCTGCTGAGGCCTCCACAAGCAAGAAGGCTATGCCTAAGAAGCCTGCTCGCAAACCACCTTCCTCGGCAATGCCCTCACAGCCAATCTCAACAATGCCCTCACGGCCAAGCTCATCTATGCCCTCACGACATATTCCTCAAGCTGCTCAAGTTCCTCAGGTTGTAAAACCCTCAACTCCTCCAGCAAAGTCCTCGGCACCTATGCATCTTGCCACTTGCCAAAGGACCACATGCATCTCAATTGCCTCAGGAGCATCTGCAAGTTCTTGAGCTCCTCCTCAGTCTTCAACAGACCCCACTTCGCTGAAGACCAAGGCCATTGCTGGACGAGGCACTATACCAAGTCCTCACAAGAAGCAAGTTGCCTTCCAAGTGCCATCAAATGATGATGAATTAGCCGAAATCATCAAAGACAGACAACAAAGGGCCGCTAGAGCCAAGGGAAGTGTTGTGCCCTTCCTGTTGGATCTGAAGAAGATCTTGGACTTCATTGACCTGTGGCACAATGACCCAAACACTCCCTTGCCAGAGTTAAACCTCACACCTGGTCAAAGTCACATGTTGACGGCTCTCATCTCCAAAGAGAAATGGAAATATGAGCAAGCCAGGTCCGTGAAGAAAGCCCAGTACAAGAAACAACGCTTTCTGAAGGACAACGTTCTTATGCTATCGCCTGAACAACTCATCGCTCTGCAATCTGAGATCAAGAAGCTCAGTGATGAATTTGACACCTACAAGACAGAATGGTTGGGAGCCAAAGTCAGATTCATCAAAATGGCGAAGGGACTCACTTCCAATGTTGCTAATCCAACGCACATTGAAATTCCTCAGGCTGAAGCATCTGCACAGCCAACAGAAGAACATGCCAGCACCGCTGATGAAAATTAGGCTGCTGATGAAACTGCAAGCACCAGGGCTGATGAAGCAATTCCAGCCGCTGAAGAAATTGCCAGGGCAACCTCTAGTGTTGCTCCCGAAGAACAAGTCAGGACAGCTGAAGCATCTAAAGTTGCGCCTGTGGAAACTGAACAAGTCAGGACAACTGCATCAGTTGTGCCTAAGAAATAGCACCAATCTCTTCTGCTCCTCCTGCACCAACGCCAACATCAAGTCCAATTCTTCCTTCTGCATTAGAAGTGAAGAAACCAAGGCTATGGAGTGAGCTCCTCTAAAGAAAAGGAAAGCATCTGCTTCCTCAGAGTCTTCTGCTCCCAAGAAGGCGAAGACTTTGACCAACTCCCTTGAAAATCCAATTGATGATGTTCCTCTTTCAAGCATGCCATCAAAGGAAATCATTCCTTTTGGTGAATATTATGTGATTCCAAGTGAATCTGATGAAGAAGATCCTTCTGCTGCTTCGATAGAGCAGATGGATGAAGAAATTGAAGTTGACAATGTCACTTCAACCCCACTAGTATCATCGCCAATGCCTCAGTTCACAGCTGAAGAGGCAGGCATTGAAGAAATGGATGAAGAATATGAAGACGTGGACATTAGGAGCACCACACCGGTGATGAATGATGACTTTTTGGAAAGTCAGCACCCCAACTCTTCCTTGTTCACGCCACTGCAACAAATTCCTCAGTCGCCAGTGCATACTAAAGTTAAAATGGGCTCTGATGAAACTCACACTACTCCTTCCATTCCTGAAGAAATTCCAGCCACTAGTGTTGATGATAAAGTTGCTGAAGAAATGGAGACCCAAGCTGCTACTGAAGCAGAAACTAAAATTCCTCAGCCTGTGGTTCCTAAGAATGTGATTCCTGAGGCTGTGCTGCAATTGACTAATACACCTCAGCCCAAGCCGAATAATCCATTCTCGGAGACGCCAAAGTTCAAAGCCGATGACTTCTTCCATGAGCATGTGTTCTTCACATACTACAACCCTTATGACTCTGCTCGTCTTAGAAGGAAGCGCTTCTGGACTGCCAGCCAAGCAAACTTCTATTCTTCACTGCTTTTTGATAAGGACAAAATCTTCGACCATGAGCATATTCCTCATGTGGACATGGAATCGCTGTCGTGCTTCACACCAGTCCTCAGTGTTCTTCATGACGCTGGATTTCTCAACTTCTGCACTGATATATGTGATTGGAATAAAGAACTAATTCTTAAGTTCTATGCGACACTGTACATCACCGGAAATGTTGAAGATGTAAATTCTTGGGTGTTGAACTGGATGACAGAGAACACTCACTTCAAAGCACTGGCCTTTGAATTGCTTCATGCCCTGCCTGTCAGTCCTCCCCTTGAAGGTGCTCGTCTCATATATCATGAACCTGAGCTGTCTGATCACTACATGCAATTGTTGATGAAGCCGCTGAAGCCCGCTGAAGCCCCAAGGACCAAATTCCTCGTGAACGAATTGCAATATGTGCCTCGGACTATCTATCACATTCTAACCAATATGTTGAGTCCAATCAAAGGCCACAACTCGAATGAAGAAGAAGTTGTTGGCATCATGAAGAATCTGTTGTTCAATATCATGCATGGTATCCCAATAAACTACCATGACTTCTTCATGCAGACTATGGACAATGTTGCACTGTCTCCCTTTGAATTGAAGCCTTACACTCCCTAGATTATGAGATTCCTCGGATCAAGGTCTTCAATCAATTACAAGGCTGACACACTCAACCATGGCAGTTACTTGCCTCCCATTGAAGTCCTCGAGCGGACATTTTCCTCAGCTGATGAAAAGGGCAAGGCCACTGCTATTGTTGATGAAGGCATTCGTCCATTGGATAGACAGTTTCGCAAAGCTGCCTCATACTTGATACGTCTCCAATGTATCTATAATTTATGAAGTATTCATGCCATGTTTACAATAGTTTTATATGATTTTGGTATGATTTGATTAGAACTAACCCAAACTGACACTGTTTTCAGCAGAACTACCGTGGTGTTTTTTTTGTGCAAAAATAAAATTTCTCGAAATATGCTGAAAATCAATGGAGATTTTTTGTGGAAAATATAAAAAATACTGGAACAAAAATCTACCGGAGGGGAGTCCCATGGAGCCCATGAGGGTGCGGGGTGTGCCCACCCCCTGGGGCGTGCCCCTGTGCCTCGTGGACTGTCAGTGGGGCCTCCTGACTTGTCCTTGATGCTAACCTCTCCTATAAATGCCCAAACTTATAGAAAATAACCTAGATCGAAAGTTCCGCTGCCACAAGCCTCTGTAGCCCCGAGAAATCAATCTAGGCCCTCTCTGGCACCCTGCCGGAGGGGGCCATCATCACCGGAGGCCATGTGGAAGGATCTCGGAGGGGCCATCATCGCCATGAAGGCCAAGGACCAGAGGGGGAACCTCTCCCCATCCAGGGGGGGAGGTCATGGAGGAGGAAGCACAAGGAGGAGAACCTCTCCTCCTCTCTCTCAATGGCGCCGGAGTGCCATCGGGAGGGGAATCATCGCCGCGGTGATCGTTTTCATCAACATCACCATCATCATCACCAACCTCATGTCTTTTATGCGGTCCACTGTCCCGCACCCCGCTGTAATCCCTACTTGAACATGGTGCTTTATGCCACATATGATGATCCAATGATGTGTTGCCATCCTATGATGTTTTGAGTAGATATACTTTGTCTTTGGGTTAATTGATGATCTAGATTGGTATGAGTTGTATGTTTTATTTTGGTGCTGTCCTATTGTGCCCTCCGTGTCGCGCAAGCGTGAGGGATTCCCATTGTAGGGTGTTGAAATACATTCATGATTCGCTTATAGTGGGTTGCTTGAGCGACAGAAGCATAAACCCGAGTAAGGGGGTTGTGGCATATGGGATAAAGGGGACTTGATATGTTAAAGCTATGGTTGGGTTTTACCTTAATGATTTTTAGTAGTTGCGGATGCTTGCTAGAGTTCCAATCATAAGTGCATACGATCCAAGAAGAGAAATTATGTTAGCTTATGCCTCTCCTTCATATGAAATTGCAATGACGACCACCGGTCTTGTTAAAAATTGCCTAGGATAATTCCGCACAATGTTCGATCATTATTCCACACTCGCTATTTATAATATTTAGTAATATATTCTAAATTTATGATAACGACACCTACTTTTATATTTTAGCTCTCCGATATCATGCAAAGTTATCCTCTTCATACCCACAATGTAGTTTTATTTCTCATTTCTAGTTGGAAGCAAACATTCGGTGTACGTAGAGTCGTATAGGTGGCAGATAGGACTTGAGAGAATATTGATCTTACCTTTAGCTCCTTGTGGGTTCGACACTCCATACTTATCACTTCCACCTTTGGGAATTGCTATGATGATTCCCCGCACTTGGAGATTATCAGTACTCCACAAATGATGACTCTGCCAATGCTTAAAAGCAAAAATCGTCAAGGCATAGCTCCAAGGGTGACTGATTGTGAGCTTCTCCTCAGTCTTCATCAGAAGGTCGATTGCAACCATAAATGGGTCAAGTGTCAGTTTGGTTCAATTCTTCACAACATGACTGCTACACATAATTTAGTGAAGAAGAACCACTACTTCCTCCATGAAGTATTTGATCGCACCTGGGCTGTTCTGACTCATCTCTTAAGTGATGAAGATCTCAAGCAGATGGGCTTCAAGCAGGACTTTGACCGGTCTAAGCCGCCACCGAAGAAATTCAAGAAAGTCAAGGTTCCTCCCTTGGTGGCCAGCTCATATTCTTCATCACGTGAGACTGATGAAAATGAAGACTTGGACGACACTGCGGCGGGCCCTACTCCAACAACTGACCCCAACAACGCTGGTGCTCCTCCATCAACCTCGTGATGATATTCTTCAGCGGTGTTAGTCCTCACTTTTCATCCCTTTTGGTCATTGGATGACAAACGGGGAGAAATTTGAGTTAGTCTTCAAGCGGGTCTATCTATATGGGCGTTTTTTTGTTAAGTTGAAACTCTCGCTCTTTTGAAGTGTTTGTTGATCGAGTTGTAAACTTAAGTCCGATGGTGACCTGATACTTTTGCTCTGTTTTTCTGCATGCTATTTCCTCTTATATGTTATGCACGCATGGTGAATTACATCAGTCACCATATTTCATCAGGCATTTCAAATTCTTCATTTGATATGTTAAATGCGTGTACGAATTACAAGATATAGGGGGGGATCTCCATGATTCTACTCTTCAAATGTGCATTGCTTCAAAAGCAAATTCCTCACTATGCACATCTTCAGGGGGAGTTCTTCTATATCTTGCAATCAAATTCCTCAATATTGATCTCTTTCAATTCATATGTTTATCCCCGTTGATAACTTAACCTATATTGTCATCGATCACCAAAAGGGGGAGATTGTAAGTGCATCTAGTGCCCCTTAGTGATTTTTCGTGTATTGAAGACTTATAGGTTAAGGGACTAATATGTTTGTGAGTGTACACAGGCTCAATAAGTCGATGAGGAGTTTGATATTTACAATAAATGTCGACCCCTAAAAATGAATGTCTTCATCTAAAGACTTTAGTTCTCCTGAAGACTTTGAAAGTGAAGGAATTGGAGTGACCTTGAAGACTTGGATATTCATGCGAGCATTATGAAGCGTGAAGACTTTTGTTTTCGTAGTTTCATTTTCTCTTTCTTGAGTAATAGGAAACACCGTACTATTAAAGGGGGTCGAGGTAATACTAAGGAAACTGATTTCCACGTGATGCTCATCTCAAAATCCTACACCTACCCAATCCTTTCAAGTGAAGCCATTGGAAATCTCATATCAGTTCAGTCAATTTCTTTAGTGACAAAGACGAGGATCTTTTGGTCTCTGAGGAATTTGTTCTGACTGAGGAGTTAGGAATTCGCCAGTGCGGATTGCCTACACGGTGAGGAACATGATAGCCCTGAGGAATTTGAACCTCAAATCCGACCGTTGCTGTGCTATGTGCCAGCTGTCCAAAATATCCTACCACCTAATGGTCATATCATTGAAGGGCATTTATGTCTTATCATGTAGGGCTGCTCCCTAGGCTATAAATATCCGCCCCTACAACCACTAGCTGGTTGGCTGCTCCGAGAGAAACTGACACTTGTCAATTGAGAGCATCCCATCCTCCGAGGACTTAGAGCGAAAATCTTCAAGTGAGGAAAACCCAAATCCCAAACCCAAACACCTACAAACCCAAAGTGATTGAGCATCACTGAAGAGATTTTTCTTGTGTGGAACCGATGCTTGTTACCTTTGAGGACTGTGTATCCTCCAGACGGTTAAGCGTCATGGTCTGAGCATCCAAGAGGAATTGTGGATCACCGAGTGACCAAGTCTGTGAAGGTTTGGAAGTCACCTATGAAGTCTTACCACAAGTGTTGGGCGAGGTCTATGTGATCTTAGCTCAAGGAGAATAGTGTGTGGACCGTGTGTCCGGGACTGTGTGTCCTCGAGTTTAAATACTTAGTTGCTCCAACCAGACGTACAACTGTCACAATAGTTGGAACTGGTCTACCAAATCATTGTCTTCACCAAGTCTACTGGTTCTATTTCCTCAACTCTTCCATTTCCTCATTCATGTGTTGATGAACCTAATCATTACTATTTGAAGACTTTGACTGAAGACTTTCTCTATTTCCTCAATCCAATTTCTTTAGTCACATTGTCTTCAGCCTACTTATCCTGTGTTTACGCTTTCTGTACTCTCTGTTTGTCTTTCATTTCATCATGATGACTATGCTATTGCTCTGTTATGCTTATACCCGAGTACTAATTCCACTGCTTGTAGTTCGTGACTTAGGAATTTCCACACCCTTAAATTCCTCAGTGATGAATTTGTAAAAATCGCCTATTCACCCCCCCTCTAGTCGACTTAACACACTTTCAGAACTTTTGCACATGTTGCTAGACTTGAGGCTATTCGCATATTGCTTGCTTATGCTAACCATCATAATATCATCTTACATCAAATGGATGTAAAAAGTGCATTCCTCAATGGTAAGCTTGAGGAAGAAGTATATGTTGCTCAACCACCAGGTTTTGAGGATCCAAAATTTCTAGATCACGTCTAGAGACTCAACAAGGCCCTCTATGGCCTCAAGCAAGCACCTCGGGCGTGGTATGACACACTGAAGGAATTCCTCATGAAGAAAGGCTTCAAACCTGGTTCACTTGACCCAACTCTTTTAACCAAAGCATATGATGATGAATTATCCATGTGCCAAATATATCATAACTTTATTTGGCCATGTTATTTTGAGAAGCCATGATTGCTTTATTAGCATGCTTAAAGTATTTTTTTGAGAAGCCATGATTCCACCAACCTTGTCTATCCCACCATGGCCATCGCCCACGAAGGACTTGCCTCACTTGGGTAGATCTTGACAAAGTAGGCGATCTCCTTGCCCTTACAAACTCCTTGGTTCAACTCCAAAATCTTGACGGAGGCTCCCAAGTGACACATAACCAATCTAGGAGGCACCACTCTCCAAAAGGTAATAGATGGTGTGTTGATGATGAACTCCTTGCTCTTGTGCTTCAAATGATAGTCTCCCCAACACTCAACTCTCTCTCATAGATTTGGCAATGGTGGAAAGATGATTTGAGTGGAAAGCAACTTGGGGAAGGCTAGAGATCAAGATTCTTGTGGTTGGATTGGAATGTCTTGGTATCAACACATGGGTAGGTGGTTATCTCTCAGAAAATAAGTAGTGGAAGTGCAGGCATGTTCTGATGGCTCTCTCACAAATGGAGTAGGGGGTGGAGGGGTATATATAGCCTCCACACAAAATCTAACCGTTGCACACTTTTTACCAAACTCGGTCAGACCGAATAGAGAAACTCGGTGAGACCGATTCAGTTCAGAATGTGAATGTTAGGAATCTCGGTTGGACCAACGATATCAACTCAGTGAGACCAATGTGCTAGGGCTAGGGCAAAACCTCATCTCAGTGAGACCGATCGCATGAGCTCGGTGAGACCGATTTCAGCAATTAATCAAACAAAGAGGTGGTCAAGCAAACTCGTGGGACCGATCACTCATTTCAGTGATACTGAAATGTTATGAAAAGGAAATAGAGAGTTAGCAATGCAAACTTGGTGGGACTGATCGCTCATTTTGGTCAGACTGAAATGGTACAAACGGAAACAGAGAGTTTGCAAAGTCATCTCGGTGGTACCGAGAGCCGTATAGGTGTGACCAAATTTATTAGGGTTTATGGCTATGGCTATGTCAAGTGAACTCGGTGGCGTTGGATAGATCAAATTGGTGGGGCCGAGTTTGACTTTAGGTTTTGGAGATATGTGGAAATAAGAAAGTGGTTGAGGGTTTTGGAGCAATATCACTAAGCATTTTGAGCAAGCAAGCCATTAAGCAACACCACATCCCCTTTTAGTAGTATTGGATTTCCTATGGACTCAATGTGATCTTGGATCACTAAAATGAAAATGAAGAGTCTTGAGCCTTTGCCAATCTTTGTCCTTAGCATTTTGAGGGGTCCACATCTCTAGTCCATGCCATGCCAATCATTGAACTTTTTGAAATATTTAACTTGAATGGCTATTAGTTCAATGAGCTATATGTTGTGATGAATTACCAAAACCACCCGGGGATTAGTTGCACTTTCAGAAAAACCAACGCAAGCTCAAGAAGTAGCATTTGCCAAGACAATGGCTCCAGTGTTGTCACAAAAGATTTCCATTGGACCCGATGGACTGGGTATTACACCCAGATCGGATATGAACTCCTTCATCCAAACTTCTTCATGTGCTGCTTCCGAAGCAGCTATGTACTACGCTTCACACGTAGATCCCGCCACGACGCTCTGCTTGGAACTGCACCAATCGACAGCTCCACCATTTAATATAAATACGTATCCTTTTTGTGACTTAGAGTCATCGGAATCAGTGTTAAAGCTAGCATCGACATAACCATTTACGACGAGCTCTTCGTCACCTCCATAAACAAGAAACATATCCTTGGTCCTTTTCAGGTACTTCAGGATGTTCTTCACCACTGTCCAGTGATCCACTCCTGGATTACTTTGGTACCTTCCTGCTAAACTTATGGCAAGGCACACATTAGGTTTGGTACACAACATAGCATACATGATAGAATCTATGGCTGAGGCATAGGGAATGACTTTCATTTTCTCTCTATCTTATTCAGTGGTCGGGCTTTGAGTCTGACTCAATTTCACACCTTGTAACACAAGCAAGAACCCTTTCTTTGACTGGTCCATTTTGAATGTCTTCAAAACTTTATGAAGGTATGTGCTTTGTGAAATTTGTAACACCCTAGATTTTGCCCTTTTCTTTTTCTGATGATTTTCTTGGATTTATTGTTTTGAATTGTTTTGCTATGGCTATGTGGTTCTGAAACTTGGGAAGATCATGTCTTCCTAGGTTTTATAGTGGCTTGACATCCTCATCATCATCCCTAGACCATGTCATTTTCATCCCTAACCTAATCCAATATTCTTTTTTATAGGGAATATTCCTTTTCTACTAAAGGAATAACACTTTAACCCTACATTGTGAAGCAACCTATCTTTCTTTCACTCCATAAATCTCCAAATAATTCTCATAATGTTTTTGGGTCATATCTTGCTCAAATATGGCAAAATATTTCATTGCCATGTTCAAAGATCTTCCACCAATAATTCTTTTCCTATTCTGCCCTAAATGGCACTTTGCAAAGAAAGTTCTATTTATATTTTCTTGATTGACACCAAACTTTTTGGACATCTTTTCTTGTCCATATCATGGCCTCATGCAAATTTTCCTACTCATTTTCCTAGTAATTATTTTTCAGCAATTTTTCCAAGTTTCTCTCCAGGAAGGAACTTTGTGAAGGAAGTATATTCTAGGAATGTCCAAATGAGATGAAACTTTGCCATATCCTTCATTTGATCAAATCATGCCTCTCCACCAAATTTGAGCTCATGTAACTCATCCATGTGAGCCCAGCTCCAAATCTTGGTTTCTGGTCAGATTTTTAGTTTGTGAAGCAACCATATTTGATATTCATTTAAGCTGAAAATTTTCCACGACATTTTTTCCATCCATATAAACTTCCTCCACCAAGTTTTGGCCCATTTCATCTAACCATTTGCCCTGTGCAACTTTTCCAAGTTTCTGTCCAGAGAGATGCTTTATGAAGCAAGCGCTATTTTGGCAAGTCCAAATGGCATGAAACATTTTGGGCATCTTAATATCTTCAAATCATTGGGCCATGCCCATTTTTAGCTCATTTAATGCACTTAAGTGAGTGCTACTTCACCATTCACTAATCTGGCCATTATGGCACTTTCTAGCGCAAGTATCACTTTTATCCATCCTAATGAGCTACAAATTCTCAGAGAGGATTATCTTAATGATTGATTATGTTGTACAAAAGCTCTGAGTCTAACTCTACTCATGTGAGCCATAGCAGGCATCAAACACCTTGTTGGTAATCTGCAAATCTGCTAGCTGTGGTCATGCGTCACCTCCCTATGCTTGGCTCTCTCCTCCTTGGCACTCAGTGTTGAACGGTCTACCTCCCAGACATGATTTGACCGGTCACCTGGCACCGCGTATGCCAGTTCACGCGGTTACCATGGGGTGAACCAGCCAAAACTCGTGCTCTGGAACGTTGTCGTCCCTGTTTCTGTCGCCTTCATCTTCCTCTCGCGTCCCTTTCATGTCTAGTAGCTAGCCCGTGATCTCCTGCGTCGCCCTGCATTGCTACCCCGCCCTGTATTGTCGCGGTCATGTCACCGTCGAGCTTCCTATGACGCGTCCGTCCTTTGCTCCACCTTTGGCAAGGAGCTAGAGCTCCCTCGAGCTCTCTCGAAACCCTCCCGCGCCTATATAAGCATGCTTGGGGTTCTCTCGCACCTCACCACATCTTCCCCCACCTCTCTAGTCCACCAGAGTGCCCCCCTCTTGCGTCTCCCCATCACCGTCCGCTATGGCAACTTCGGCCACCGCTCCCTCCGGCCGCCCTAGCCACTCCCTCACCTCCCCACCTCCACCCACCTCTTCCCCGTTGTCTGGCAAGTCGCCCCACACCCTCGCCATCACCGGAGACCCCTTGCACCACCGGAACCACCACTGCCTGCACCTCCTATGTACCTTCCTGTCGCCGCCTCTTGCCGCAGTTCCATGCCTCCCCTGCACCCCTCTGGACAGGAATGGGTGCATCGCACCGGGCCGAACCCTCCGGTGGCCTCGCCCTGGCCGGGGATGGTCGAAGCCGGCCAGGCCCCTCGCCATGCCGCGCCTCTGTTCCCTCGTGGCCTGCTCTGTTCTGGCCGATGGAGGAAGAGGACGCAAGCGCTAGCCCCCTCATCTGCCCGCGGGGACCCTCGCTAGTGACTCTGGCCACCACGTCATGTAAGTGGAGACATAGTCGGGTGAATACATTTTTCGTTTGAGGAAACGTAGTTTGGTTGTTCTTTGGCTGAAAATGCATTTTATTTTGCAGAAGGCGTAATCTGCCCGAAGGCGCTTTCTGTTTTGCCTCCAGGGACTTGTTTGTAGTAGTTTTATTCATAGATAGGTCCCTGATCTTCCACCTCTCGTATCTCCGCGACTGTAACTCTGATCGAGGTGAAACCAATGCCCACTTCTTCGTATCATCGAGACCATTCTGTTGGTAACATTTTCACTAGGTGATACCATAGTGAAAATGACCATTTCCCCTTGCTTCTAATCAGCCTCCTTCGAGAGAGAAGGACGTCCATCATTTTGTTCCGCGGCTTCTCCGCACTTCTCCCCGGAGTCTCCGTCACCCCCAAGCAAGCCATAACAGCCACTTGCATGATAGCCATGTAGTAACCATGGTTTCTACTTGAATATTTAATAAATGTTTGCCTGTTAACTGCCTACTTGTTTGCTACTACTGTCGTTGTTTCGGTTATGCTCGTGGATTCATGTCCACCCTCATGCTATGTTCTGATGCATTTTGTTACCTTGTACTACTTGCTATAGTATCATGTTCACATGTTATGCTTGGTAGCAGTAGTATATGCTGGTAGTAGTGGTGTTCATCCTAATGCATGCTTATCGTCTGTTATCCAGTACCGTTGCTATGCATGTTCCGTTGCATCTAGTTGGTTACATGCTTACTTGGTAGTATTATTGATATGTTCTTGCATGGTATTTATCATTGCTGCTAGTGGTCATGCTACGCTTATGAGTAGTGTTATACTTGTGATATTCATGCTCGTCAGTATGACATGTTCATTTGGTTAAATGCTTCATTGTTTTTATGCTTGATGATTATGGTGCACCTCCATGTTTACATTGATATCATGCTCATGCATTGTAGTTGCATCATGTTATTTTTAATATGACTCAGCTTATTGCATGCAAGTTTAACAGGATAATAATCAAACTTGAACAACAGTTGGCTGAGTCATGGTGCCACCAAATCGAGCTGACCAGTGCAGTCACATTTGCCTTTTATGGGAAGGTCCTAATGCGTTCTATTGTCATGCCTCATGCCGGTGCCTCCAACAAGGGAAGGTTATGGGCGCACGCTACCCTGATCAGGTAGGTGGACATAAACCTTGTGTGCCCATTGTTGTTGTAAGGATCCTTGTCCCTGTTTGGGACCCATTATGTTTTGCCATGACGATGGCCGTTGTGTGTCACGAGTTGGCACGGGGTCACCCAGGACTTAGCCCAAAGGTGAGTTTGTCGGAGTGGTTGGGAGAGTGTGATGGCAATAGATCGGTTTTGTCAGAATGCCATTGGTCCACCCGAATGGGAGCACGAGGCCATGGATTCCGTGGTGTGGGTACAGTGTACTAACCTCTGCAGAGTGTGTGTTTAGTCTATCGATAGACGCGCCCGCGGATATGGGCCCAGTTCGTAGTCGGTCACACTATGAGCCAACTATAATAAGAACATGAATAACAATAACCCCAGTGCGATGATGAGAAAGAGGTTGGTTGTGATCGAGAGAGGATCATGGAGGTATCATCACTACAAAAAAAAGACACATCTGCGACATTTTGGGCCGAACGAAAATTTTTCTGTCATACATATGACACTTCTATGACGATAATTGTGACAAAACCCGGTATCATCATAGATGTGGTGGGATCCTACTTCTGTGACAAAAAATCATGACAGAAAATGGGCTTTTCATCCTGGGCGGGCCGGAGACGCAGCTGCATGACATTCTTTGGGCCGTCCATGACGGAAAAAACCATGGTAGAAGCAAGGGGAAGGAAAATTTCGGGGAGTTGCCGGTTATGGTGGGAGGTCGGGGGCCGAGCGATGCACGTTTCTCTCGCACACGTACGCGCGTGTGTGCAAGGCGTTGGCTCTAACTGAACCCGAGCGAGGTGTTGGGCTCTAACTGAACCCGAGCGATTGCACTGCAGGCAACGCGTTACTGAACCTGGGCGACCGATCGATGGCTGTTAACTGAACCTGATGGAGCGATTCCTTCGCTACT
>NC_041383.1:188650084-188653018 GCF_002162155.2 Triticum dicoccoides | reverse complement strand
GTGGAGTAGCGCGTGGTGGAGGCTGGATGAACAGGATCTTGTGGAGGCTGGAGGAGGTTGACGGTAGCCCGTGGAGGCTGGAGGAGATCGACGGTGGAGATGAACAGTATCCCGTGGAGTCCCGTTTTGCGGTACGCCACACCCCTCCCGATGAAAAGGACCCCTGTTTCGACCGTAGGAGGTCCGTTTCGTCTGTTTTGCGGTACGCCACACCCCTCCTGATCAACAGGACCCCCGTTTCGACCGTAGGAGGTCCGTTTCCTCCGTTTTGCGGTACGCCACACCCCTCCCGATCAACAGGACCCCCGTTTCGACCGTAGGAGGTCCATTTCCTCCGTTTTGTGGTACGCCACACCCCTCCCGATCAACAGGACCCCGTTCCGAACATAGGAGGCCCGTTTCCTCCGTTCTGCGATACGCCAGGCCTCGTTTCCATCACCTGTTCCGTCCAAGCCCTCCCGATGAACATGACCATGCATTCCATTCCGGCCCAGCCGGTTGGCTCCCACGCGTTTTGTTGCCTCCCGATGAACACGACGCATTCCGTTGCCTCCCCATGAACACGACGCATTCCGTTGCCTCCCCATGAACATGACGCATTCCGTTGCCTCCCCATGAACACGACGACGATGTTGTTTCTCCGTTCCAACCCAGCCATGTACACGAGCCCTCGCCGTACGTATGCGTGAGTAGGCGTTCGAGACCCCGCCTGTATGTACACATACGTGGCCGTATTTTCTTTCTTGCACCCTGGCCGCTATACGTACGTGTACATGCTACGTGCGTGCCTCTACTACGACATGTGCGCGCCTCTACATCCACCAGTATATATGTACGTACACGTTCGGGACCAGAATGACAACGCTACGTACGCTTTGACCAGGTGGGTCCCGACTGTCAGGCACTTCCTTGCCTGCGAAGATGTAGCTGGTAGGTCCCAGCAATCAGGGGGGCAAATCGTTTTTTTTGCCCGGATGCACTTCCTTGCGTGCGAAGATGTAGCTGGTGGGTCCTAGTAGTCAGGGGGGCGAATCGTTTATTTTTTGCCCGGACGCACTTCCTTGCATGCGAAGGTGTAGCTGGTGGGTCCCAGCAGTCAGGGGGGAAACGTTTTTTCCATGAAATACGGTGACCCGTTTGGTGGGTCCCTGCTGTCAGGTGGAGGTAATTATTTTGCACGTAATAAGGAGGCACTTCCTTGCTGCGGCCATGGACCCAGCTGTCAGCCTCTCCATGCACAGTACTCTTCCGATGGAAATATTGCACGTAATTTAAAATATTGAAATGAAAAAAATATATTTGAAACTAATTGCCAGTTTGATGTGTTTTAAAAATGTACAGCCCATTTCTCATTACTGATGGGCCATTTTCTCGGCCAGCTGAATGAAAGCTCTCCTCGTCTTGAAAGATTTACAGCCCAACAGGCCTGACAAAGCGACTTACTTGGCAAATCACAAAAAACCTGGGCTGTGGCCGTGGACCCAGCTGTCAGCCTCTCCACGTATAGTACTCTTCCGACGGAAGTCGTTCCTTGACCATGTTGACCACGCCGTGCGGAGAGCACCACGGCGGTGGACGACGATGAGGCCTAGGAAGGGGACGACGCGGAGCCGGGGAAGACGCGGCAGTGGAAGCCCGCGCGGAGAGGAGTACGAGGGTTCACTGGTTCGGCTGCGGTGTGAGGCTGCCGTCGCCGCAGGGCCTGGCCAGCGGTGGGAATAGTAGGGGGCGGTGAGTCCTCCGCGGCAGCACAACCGGCCATGGGGAGGAGGGAGCAGGCAGTCCCGTCGGTGCTTGTTTGAGCGGCTCGAGCAGGAAGAGCAGAGATTGAAGAAGCACGACGGCCGTTGGATGGCAATCCAACAATCACTGCTTGTGCGTCAACCTTTTTTTAGGGAAGCCTCAAATCTGTGGAAAACATCATACAGCCCATCTGCCATTATTTCTAATAATTTACAGCCCATTTGCTAATTCTTAAGGTTTTTTTGGAGCCCATATTCTTTTTGTTAGCATTTTAGCCCATATTGTGGCCACGGTTAAAAAATTATACGAATTTTTGCATATTTCAGTGCGGTCCGAACTGTTTTTAATCCCGAAATTTCGACTCATATTCAAACTGATTTTAAAAATAAATGTATATCAATATAAAATCCAACAAATTCTCCACGCATAAAAATTAATGTAATTTAACATCTCGAGATGAAAAAAAAAGATATTTGAAACTAATTGCCGGTTTGATGTGTTTTAAAATGTACATCCCATTTCTCATTACTGATGGGCCATTTTCTCGGCCAGCCGAATGAAAGATCTCCTCGTCTTGAAAGATTTACAGCACAACAGGCCTGACAAAGCGACTTACTTGGCAAATCACAAAAAAACTGGGCTGTGGCCGTGGACCGAGCTGTCAGGCTCTCCACATACAGTACTCTTCCGATGGAAGTCGTTCCTTGACCACGTTGACCACGCCGCGCAGAGAGCACCACGGCGGTGGACGACGACGAGGCCTAGGAAGGGGACGACGCGGAGCCGGGGAAGATGCAGCAGTGGAAACCCGCGTGGAGAGGAGTACGAGGGTTCACTGGTTCGTCTGCGGTGTGAGGCTGCCGTCGCCGCAGGGCCTGGCCAGCGGTGGGAATAGTAGGGGGTGGTGAGTCCTCCGCGGCAGCACAACCGGCCACGGGAGTTAGGAGCATGAGGCACGACTGGCGCTGGTTTGGGCGGCTAGAGCAAGAAGACCAGAGGTTGAAGAAGCACTACGGCCGTTGGTTGGACATCGTACGTTCACTGGAGCTAGAATCGTTCATATTGACTACGTTGACAAAGCCCTTCGTCCCCGTCAACTTAGTAGGCCCACAAGTTAGCCTCCCACCAAGGTGGGTCCCAGCTAGCAGGGGGAGTATTCTTTTTTTGTGCGTAATAAGGAGGCACTTCCGG
>NC_041383.1:188634559-188649707 GCF_002162155.2 Triticum dicoccoides | reverse complement strand
GGTGGCCCTTCAGTGGGTCCTTGCTGTCAGTTGGAGGAATCATTATTTTCCGCGTAATAAGGAGGCACTTACTTCCTGCAGCCATGGACCCAGCTGAGACTCTCCACGTACAGTATATATTTCCGATGGAAGTCGTTCCTTGACCATGTTGACCTCGCCGCATTCCATTGCATGCATGCATCCATGAGCGTGGTGCGTCCCCACTATCAGCCTCTCACGTACAGTCATCTTCTGATGACTCTCGGTTGTTGACCACGTTGACCACACCGTGCCGAGCGCACCCAGACTAGAACGACCCGGAGATGGGGAAGACGGGGCAGTGGAGTCGCAGATGGAGAGGAGTGGGAAACTTCACTGGTTCGGGTGCGCGGCAGCACAGCTGCGGTGCCGCCCATGGGAGACAGGAGCAAGAACAGAGGTTGAAGAAGGAGCACGGCTGTTGGATTAACATCCAACGGTCCAGCTGCTAGAATCATTTGTTGATTAAGTTGACAAAGCCGTGTGTACACGTCCGCTTAGCAGGCCCACAAGTCAGTCACCAAATCTGACGGGTCCCAGCTGTCAACGGGATGAATACTTTTTACCACAAAACAAGGAGGCACTTCCTTCCGTGCGAAGATACAGCCGGTGGGTCCCAGCTGTCAGGTGGAGGAAACATTTTTTTCAGCTTAATAAGGAGGAACTTTCCTTGCGTGCGACCATGGACCTCGTGGGTCCCAGCCGTCAGGCTCTCCACGTACAGTCCTCTTCCGATGACTCTTGTTTGTTGACCACGCCGAACCGAACACATCGAGGCGGTGGACGACGGCGAGGCCCCGAACGGGAACGACTTGGAGATGGGAAAACGCAGCAGTGGAGTCGCAGATTGAGAGGAGGAGAAGGGTTATAACTGGTTCTGTTGCAATTCATATCAAACTCAAGTTCACAGGACACGTTCATATTCATAGCCAACATTCACTATCAACAACTCAAAAGATTCATATATACACAAGCTCAGCATATCTATGCATCCAAATGATTGATAGATCACATGACAATATTCATACATATTTCACAAAAAGATTCAGATATACACATGTTCAGTATGCTTATGCATCCAAATGATTGAGATCATAGCAAATATGATCCATGGACGAACTTTAATTACCTAGGGTACAGACTGGTAAATGGTGTTCAATCAGAGGTACTTCTTGCTAAAATTAGTTCTTGTACGAGTAAACTTTCAGTACATAAGAGGCAGCACAGACAATCTGAACTTTGCTTGTAGGTTTATCCTGAAATAGTGGCCTCGTGCCAAGGGAGGTTTGAGCAACTTGGCCACTACTTTCATCCAACTAGTTTACTGGCTCATCTTGGTCCTATATCTCGCCAAAATTCTACATTGCAGATGAGAAAGGAGGCGATTGAGAAAATGAACCACCCAAAAATTTTGTGCAGTTCAACTGAAATGGAGCATCCTTGGCGTGCAGACTGATTAAGTGCCAGATGAATATATGCGTCAACCAACTTGTCTGGAATCTTTAGACTCCATGTCATATAGTTCGCTACCATATGTGCCGATAACCAAAAGGCACAAGTTGGGACCAAAGACTGGACTGCATTTTTCTGGGTTATGCACCAAGCAATATTTTTGGCGTCCACTCTCCTAATACTTGGAGTTTGACAATTGGTTGACGCCGGTTGATACTCGAATGAATATAGGCACTTCTTGTCAACATCGATGCTTGTGTGAGTGAACTTTGGAGTACATAGCAGCAGCATAAGTACCTGCCCATCTGATCATTTTGTGCAGTTCTACTGAAATCACCCGATGTAATGATTTGCCTGCGAGTTCAGGCTCCAAACTACTCCTTTATGAAATCGGCAAACAGTAGCACAATATCAAATTACCAATACATATGACAGGCACAATAATCAGGATAAAGACCAGTACCAACCTGTGTGAGGTAGCATATCAATTACTATTTCCTTTGACTGGAAGCCGAGATAAGCCAAGCGACTGACAGCAAAGGAAGAAAGCAAGCGGAGATTAGCGACTGACAGGAAAGGATGGAAGCTGTCGAGGCAATGAAGCACCCAAAGTTTTTGTGCAGTTTCACCAAAATCAAGCATCCCTGTTGGCACATATATTGAGAGAGTGAGATTACTATAATAGTGGGGATAGTTGATGAAACATACACTAACAAATAGAAGCACCCTCATTATCTTAATGGGTAAAGTTAGCAACATAGTAGTCTTGCTTAAAGAGAGGTATTAGTTTATTTAATCAGTGCCAATTAGCTCAACTCAACACTCAAAAGCATTGCCACTTATCATAGGTTGCAAAACTTAAAAGTGCAAAGACAAAGGAGTTTCTCATGACTGTAGCACGATACAAATAGAGATGACAGCAAATTAATATGGATGAAGGCCTTAGGCCCGTACCAACCTGAGAAAAAAAGCTTATTCATGTAGTCCCATAAGAGATGATAAAGCACTCACTGGAATCACACAATAGTATATATTTTTGTGCACTTCAAATGTATGGTTGAAATCACTCTTGTTTACCAGTGCTGAGATTATATCGAAAGATTATCAAGAACTTCCAGCAGAGTTAAAGCACTGGCTGGGATACAATTCATTGTATTTTCTTGTGTAGTTCCACTAAAATGTATGATTGGCACAACATGATCCCTGTTTGCACAAGTAGGAACAAGGTGAAACCTTCATTAGCTTAGTGAGAAAGGATAGGAAGACATTAGCA
Organism: Triticum dicoccoides; assembly: GCF_002162155.2. Classification (NCBI taxonomy): domain Eukaryota; kingdom Viridiplantae; phylum Streptophyta; class Magnoliopsida; order Poales; family Poaceae; genus Triticum; species Triticum dicoccoides. Next base: position 188,646,964 of record NC_041383.1, on the reverse strand, counting down.
TATTACTCAAATAGTAGCATCAAATTCATGATGGACAATACGCAAAACATTGCCTCATTGAACCAATGCCAATAAATTGACATGCAAAACAATAGCACTATTATGTCATGACACTAATAATATTCCCTCCCTGCTCCACCACATGATTCACCTCCATATACAAACATTCACACGTACATGATTCAGCATAGGGTCCTACTAGAGATTTGTTTAACTCCAACAGGAAAATTAGGTAGTAATAAATTAGTGGTACTTAAGTACTCCTAATTAATTAAGTGAGACAGCAGAAGTGGAAGGGCTCCCTGGAGGATCGTCTCACATGTAAGGTAGTCATTGTCGGAGCCCTTGAATAGCCTCGACTGAGGCCTCTGGCTTCAGCAAGATTGCTTTGGCACTGTTTATTCTTCTTCTTATTCCTCTTCATGCTCTATTTCTCTTTCTCCTCACCAGTTGGTGAAACCAAGTACATGATTGGCCTTCTAATTCAGAATTGGTTTTGTCAATGAGGGAGTACAAGTGTACTAGTAAAAAACAACATTATTTTCTCATGGCAGTCAGAAAATAGAGATGACCACACACATTAAATATCATTCTTACCTAAAGGAAGGTTATGGCGCCAATATGGATGATGAGGATTGGAATACAGATCTCCCTTTGTGCAGTTCCACCAAAATGAACCAACTGTTCCATCTGACATTCCAGTTAAACAACACAAAAGTCACTTCTTTTGAGAAGAGTTTTGTGCAGTGCACCAAAAGGTCACAACAGCAACCAGGTGAATTGGATATCCCTGTTTGCAAAAAAAACACAGAGGAAACAGTCGGAGTCTCAAACAATTCCAAGCAAAAACATTTGGCTAAACTTGTCAGAGTCTCAAACAATTACACGCAAAAACAGTGGCATGGCTTCATTTTTACTAGGGACATTATATTAAGAACAGCTAAGGCTGCGTTTGGTTCACATGTTTGGTGCAGGATTTTCGTAGGAACACAATTCCTATGGTATTCTTTCCCTTCCAACCGTTCGTAACACGGGAAAGGTGAATAGTGTTTCATAGGAAAGCTATTCTGGTAGTACTGATTCCATCAGATTAGAAACATCCACACGCTACTCATTTTTTGGGCGGAAGCCCGAGGCAGGCGCTCGCTGCCACCCATTAAACAGGTTGTTGTGTTGTGTTTGCCGGAATAAAAAATCAACCTATGTGTGGTACGTGAGGTGAGGACAAGAGTAGTCACTGTGCAGCTGAATAAACAAATAGCAACTCATACTGCCAAGCATGCTACTCTAAAAAAACAAATATGTACATTTCGTAGTCCATCCGAACACATTCTCTTGAGAGTTTCCTCCGATTCGTTGTTCCATAGTTTTATACCTACATTCCTTTCCTATTCCTCTATTTTCATCAAGACCTATGTTTTATGCCCCTTTATTCCGACCGGAGCCTAAATATTTGCTATAAGGGCATGTGACAGTGGGTGCACCAGCAGTACAACACCATGTACGTAAACAGGGGCATGAAGTGGTGATTCATAGTTTGTTGCCCCGAGAAACAAACATCCAAGAAATATATCTGGGTTGGTCCCATTTTTGTTCACTCTAGCCACCTACTCCCATGTGTGGATAGCAAATCTAGTCCGGGTCATACCAATGTGTACATCGTTACCCCTATATTTCCCTTTTCGACCAAGAGACCGGTTGGATGACCAGTTTGTACTACTTTCATCCCATTTCCTTCCTGTTTGTACCAAGTCCGATGTACATACTAAATTCCCCCACCCCCACTTTATTTCAATGACAAGTATTTTCGGACGGAAGGAGTACAAGATTCGACTCCATGAAGTAGCTTTATCGCTAACAATAGAAGAAAAAAATAGGTGACGATGGACCATCTGATCAAGAGGGGCTGAGAGGTAGAAAATGATGCACATGCAACAACGTAGCACGCTGGGGAAGTAGAGCTAAGGCGGTTTCAAACAAAGATATAACTGAAGGTCGTCGGAATGTGGATAGGTGGGCGGCGGGAGGCCGGATCCGCCCACAGGCAACGACGAAGGGGTCGGACGACCTCTCGCGTCGGCGCTCGGCCAGAGATAATGGTGCGGCCGGCGGTGGGTCTCCTCCCTCGCTGTCGATGACGGCCTAAACGCTGCCCCTCCTCCCCTTCACCAGCGGTGGGGGATATGTCCAGATCTGTAACCAGCGGTGAGGATAGAAAGCCAGTGTTTTTTGAAGGGAGAAAGACAGTGTTACTATCCCTATCTTGTTTAGATCTGGAGAGGATGAGAGTGTGTGAATAGAGCAGCCCTAGCAAGCAAGTGCGGAGGCTCTGGCCTATATATAAGTAGTGGGGTAGTTTTCCTTTTTCACTCCATCAAAACAATCGTTTAAAATTGTGTACTACTACATGCTAGGTCACGGTTTTTTTAGTTGTTGATTGTTTTTTGAGATAGCTACCCGCTTGTTCCAACTGGTGTTACGGTGTGCCAGGTTGCACTTTGTATCGTTCAAGTCTGGTACTACAATTCCCTCCATTAAATGAACAACCACCCCCTCGTAAAAATTGTGAACAAGCCCATGGCTAAAATTAGCGGAAACGTGGGTTGCCCCAACATGCATTATTATTTATATTTTCTACTCCCTCCGTTCCTAAATATAAGCCTTGTTTATTAGCCACACCTAAGACAAGAATTTTTTTATTAGCAGTGAACCCCACATGTCATAGACACAAAAATTGTGGCAAGATTCCCTTAGGCAAGCCAAAGTGTGTCTAACGATTTGAGCAACTCAGGTTAGGCAAGTGTGGCAAGTGTGGGAAAAATAATGTGGCAACATAAGACAAACATAGTCACAATCCAAACAGCCCCGTGATTTTTTGTGACATGCATGAAAATTTGGTTAGTTAAATTTATAGTCAAAATTTGGCAAGGTGCATCAAATCAACACATGGAAGTATCAAAAGGAAAGTCACAGCATGCATGCATGCGTTGTACTCCCTTCGTTTCCAAATATAAGTCTTTTTAGAGATTGCAACAACTAACTACTCCCTCCGTTCCTAAATGTAAGTCTTATTAGGGATTCCACTACAAACTACATACGGATGTATATAGACATATTTTAGAGTGTAGATTCACTCATTTTGTTTCGTATGTAGTTCATAGTGAATCTCTAAAAAGACTTATATTTTGGAACGGAGGGAGTACATACGAAGCAGAATATGTCTACTCCTACATACGAAGTAGCCCATTTGAAATGTGTAAAAAGACTTTTATCGAGTGCAGTGCTTTGATGTGTCGCATCAACTCGTACAAGACCGAGAAATTTGATTACTACGACGCCCTCTCCCTCGCGGACTGAGCTCCGGTGCCTTAACTGCACCTGCCTTTGGCTGCATGACAGGTGGGCCAACCACCTGTTGGGCTCACCTGTCATGGATGAAAAGGCAGGAGCAGTAAGTAGAAGCTTTCGTTACACTCTATCCCTCCCGCACGAGGTGGACGGACATGCAGCAGTGGATTCGATATTGTAGAAGTAGGAGTAACATCATTGTTTGTCTTCTCGAAGAGGCGAAGAGCCAAGCGCAAACCAAATGTGGCAGTTGTGAACTCTCCCATGGTGCGGTTCCTTGGAGTACTAGTCAGGCTCTTGCATGAGACAAAATTGCTATTGTTTAACAATTAAACTCCATTATCCATTGGTTGATACTCATTCTGCATAGGTCCACGCGCTTAGCACCGTTTCCTCCTTGGGTCACCAATGTTTATTTGCTAATTAATAGCATTCCATGCAATGAACTAGCCATTGCAAGTCATTAAAAGCATGCACACCTCTCATCTCTTATTGGTTGATACGTATGTCAAGAAACAAGAAACAAGGTAGAAGTTAATGCACTTCGCCTAAGTGTTTTGGGACTATTTGGTTTTCGTAAGATGACTTACACACCTAGATGGAGGGAGTAGTATAGACCTGTAAACCGTAAAGGAGTATTTGCCTTTCTAGAGATTTTAACAAGTGACTAGACTTCGGCTAAAAAAACAAGTGACTAGACTACACCGTGTGCAGTACCCCCTCCCTTCCGGTTTATAGGGCTCAAATCTCAAATCTCATGAACCAAGGCATTTTGCTATTGGAGGAATGTATCTCGTACTTTACAAAACTACCCTAATTAAGCTCATGCATTAATTACGTAGTTCTCTCGTTTCCTCTCCGCCTTGGTCGCGGTGCACAATATTGAGCACTCCTATATGACTAGCCGCTCTATCTACATGCGGGACATTTCAAACATACGGGCCCGCGTGCCATCCACCAAATCACAGCGAGGTGCTACAGTCGAGACTCACCTGTCACCCCGATGTGGCTGTCATGACCCGTCATATCACAAAACCCACACCTTTACCAGCAGTGGTAAGGTGGCCTCCAAGTTGGACTGGATGAAGCAACCATCATTACATGGAACGCTCGTTCAAGCCCTTTCTTCCCTTTCTTGAAGAAAACCTCACTCCAGGCTACTCACTTCTGCCATTTTTCTTCTCTACCGACGAAGGAAAGGTGGGCGAATCAGTTATGCTACTATATTTTCATTCCAATAATCTTCTTTTTGCGAAGCACCGACCGATTCTCACATCCTATTCTTTTCCCGTTTTCATTGCGATTGTGGTTTCCTTTCGATTGCTTTTTGTTTTTCAGTTCATTGATGGATCCTGGAGCACTAGGCAAAGAGTTGCCGGCGGACAACCCACTGGAGACAGCAATCTCCAGGAAGCGAGCACTGACCAACGAGTTGACCATGTTGGCGGGCCAACCCATGGAGACGAAGAACTCCAAGAAACAAGCATTGGCCAAAGAGTTGAGGACGTTGGCGGACGAACTCCTCAAAGAAAGTTGGAAGAATAGCAAGGGCCCCACCGTGCCTACCCCAGGAACTCTGATTGCCACCTATGTGAGGCTCAAGACCGAGTTTGCGGAGATAGTCGCCGTTGAGAAGCAGTATTCCCCTGCCAAGGTGATGGCCCCCATCGAGGACGAGGAGATGGCCCCCGGAGGGATGAGATCCCCCGGTGAGCTGCACAAGGTAAAAAATAATGGCTTATTACCATAGTTGTGGTTTTTGATTATTTGCAATGTGCTTGCTTTTTGATTATTTGCAATGTGCTTGCTAATATGTTAGGGTTGTGCAGGTGCCGGTGGTTGTCCCTGATGATTCCAATGTCGTGGCCCGTCCTATTGGCATCGCCCCGGAGATCGATTCTGATGCCGCTGTCCATCCTTTGGACATCGCCCCAGATATCGATTCCGATGTCGCGGTCAGTCCTGTGGACATCGCCCCAGATATCGATTCCGATGTCGCGGTCAGTCCTGTGGACATCGCCCCAGAAATCGATTCCCATGCCGCTGTCCGTGCTGTGGTCATTGCCTGAGAGATCGATGACAAGAAATAGTTGGTCGCGCTAATCCTTCAGGGTAGTTTGCATTGCCCTGTGTTTAATTACCAGAATGATGCCTGTTATCAAACCATCTTAGGGCTAGTGCACTGTCTTGTGTGGGCGGATCTTGCTACTTTTGTTTGATAGTGAATCATGCGATGAATCATGCGAACCCTCTCCGAGTTATGGAAACAGATGTATCCTCACCAGCTTTTGATGTAATATATGGCATGCTTAGATGTAAGTTTGAACTGTTTATCATATCAGTAGGGATTGTTTGATGATTCTTGGTGTTAGTAGGATAGCTACTGTGCGATCTATAGTACTTGCAAAACACTCACCGAAGAGAAACGTTGGTGCTGATGAGCTCACGCTTATACTTATCCCTCGTCGATTGACCAATAGCCCTAGCTCCTAAAATTGTAGGCTTAGCGATCGATCAGACAATAGTCGAAATACATTCAGGCCTCATTTCGTTCACAGGGTAGGAAAATCGTAGCAAAAGTACAGAGAACATGCAACACAAAATCATAGCAGTGCAGAGACGTACTCCCTCCGTTCCAAAATAGATGACCTAGGCGGGCTAGTTTGGCCTAGTGGGTTTCAGTGATATGACGTGGTACAGTGTCGTCCAGTCTTTGCGTGTGGAAGCAGTATTGCGGGTATAGTAAGTTTTCTTGAAGAAGCGGAATTCAATGAAGTCATGATGGTTCCTTTGTCCGAAGAACTTACAGTGGGAAAGGTTGGGCCTGCGATACGACCGGGGTAGACCAGGATAATTTTGTGCATGGCAGGTGGACCAGGATGGTTGACGTCCCACATGTCGGCGAATGAAAGTATTCTTTCCGATATAGAGGACGAGGAACGAGTATTCATTGTTTATTTTTGATGAAAGCTATTGTCTCCACTGTTCCTCCTTGACTTTGTCAATGCCTCTCTCTCCTCCACATAAGCGGGGACTACTTGTTGTGCATGCAGCGGGCAGCTGGCGTCTTGAGGGGCCAGGGCGGTGAGAGCGGGCTCCGGAAGCGGTCCGGACTCCAGCATGGCCCACCTCACATTATCACAATATATTTCTTGGAGTCCGTGCGCGGCGGGCGGGCGATATCTTCTCCCTCCCCCGTTTCTCTCTTCTCAGTCGACGCCCGCCGAGCGATTAGATTTCGGCTATCGACGGATTATTCTTTTTTGAGGAATTGACGATTTATTCAATTAGGTCCCACATGTTAGTGAAATTGCAAGACAACGCGTGTCCCCTCTGGTGAGCGGCGTGCGAGCCGGACTATCGGGGTTGCAACGCGTACGAGTCCTAAGTGTGCCGCCTTTTCCTTTAGAACTTGTGAAGCGTAACATTTTCACGCGATCGATCGATAGAAATCCAGAACAAAATGAAGAGGGTGGTGCTTTCCCGCTCGTTAGGCGGGCTAGTTCGAGTGATATGACGTGCTATAGTGCCGTCCACTTGCTCCATTTTTATGTAAGCAAGAGTTTACACTCTTACGCGGGAGGAGTGCGAAACACCGTGGATCTGATTTTGATCGAGGGATAACTGTTCCCTACCAAATAATGGAGGATTGTTAGCGATTATAGCATGATAGTTAGGGCATCTCCAGCGCTGGCCCACAAATTTACACCGGCATCTGTCCGAGGACACTGATGGATGCCATCCGATGCTGCCCGCATACCTTTCAACAAATATATGAACTAACCGGACGAAATTTATGCAAACAAAGCAAATTTCGAATTAACCAGATGAAATTCATTACATTTCGAAAAAAATCCTAAAAACTGGACGAAATTTATTACATATTTTGCAAAAACCGTACTAAACCTACTGTAAACCTAATCTAAACGATCGCCGGCGCCCGACCACCATGTCCGGCCATGAACCCGAGAACGCCGGCCATTGCCTTTGCCTCCTCCTTATTCGCCTCGATAACCTCCTCCTCGGGCCGGAGCACAAGGTTATGAAGATTTCCGCCTCCACGTCGCCGTCAAGCGGCTAATCGGCCACCGATGTTTACCCCACCAAGCTTGGCATCGACTGAGTGGAGTAGCGGTGGCCTTCCCGGGACCAGAGCAGCGGCGACCTACCGTGTACTACTCTTCCTCGCTGCTGGTTGCGCCCGCGCACGCGCGCCGGCTTCATGGTCGTGGCGGCGGTGGGTGGCCCGGGGGGTGCTGGTGATCTCCTTCGTTTGCTCCTGCGACAGTACGTCGAAGAGAGCTTTGGAGCGCGCCCGGAGCGGAGCCGCCGATGTCCCTCATCTACTCCTGCGACAGTACGTCCAAGAGAGCTTCGGAGCGCCAGGAGGCCATGGTTAAAGTGGTGCCGACAGAAGGAAGGGACCGGAGGAGAATAAGTGTGGGTCTTTGGCTATGGCTGGGAGCTGGGGCTCAAGTTAATATAGCGGGCGAATGGCAATGAGCCGCGGCAAACGGGTGGACAACTGGCGCCGGAGTAGGTTCGTCGGGCGTGAATGCGGACGCTGCTTCAATGACTTAACTTCAGATGCATTTGGGTTACTGACATGTGGGCCCAACGGGCGTCTGGCCCGCATGTCAGTGACACACCAATTGCACCTGCAGTTAAGTCCGGTGAATGCGGCATTAACATTCTGGAGAGACGGTGACCGTTTCAGGCGGGAAGTGCGCGCTAGCGATGGAAGAGGTTTCGGTGTGTAGTGGCACTAAGATCGGCCGCTCATGATAGTACATACTCCATACCATACTACCATAGTACCCTCTCTAGCTTAGGCTGTTTTATAGATTGTCGTTGTGATGGGCGATATACATGAGCAAGGCGGTACGAGTATGACCGTTGGTGTTGAGCCAGGTGAATACATGCTCGGCGTTCACGTAGGCCTCCATCAAATGTCTAAACAGTAATGTCAGTCACCACTGGGGAGCGCAGGTGATGGGCTCGCCGTTTGCATTGCGCCATGAGCAGGACTTTGATTTAGAGGGCGACGTGCATGCATTAGCATGCTTTGATAGCGTGAGCGTGAGTGTCTTACCCGAAGTATTTCATTTTCATTTGGCTAACGAGGGTGCGTTGCAGCGGCGAGTCCGTGGTTTGATTCCCCACATACGCATAATTTTGGTTTTTATAGTATTTGTTTCTCCATTCACAGGTAGGCCCGCGTAGATAGATAAAGAACACGAGATGATGAGGCGCATGCGGACTGTTTGACTGGTCAACCATACAAATACGGAGCTATACGCTGAGCCAGCGACCGTATAATCACCATATCTCGTATACAATGATCAAAGTGAGCTATCAAGACAAGTTGGATGACCGCCAATGCATTTTACTCGGTAATAAATGACCAGGATTGAAGGGGAATCCTAATTTGCTTTATCTTCTGTCCTTGAGCTGTTGACTAACCAATGCACTATACAGTTGTCCGGCCACTCCACCCCAGAGCTCTCACCAAGCGTCGTTCATGCCACCGCACCGCACACTAACCGGTAAGGCAGCGATGGCATCCTGCCGTGCCGAGTTCCTCACCGCCCACGAACACACACAAAATGGTAGGGAAGCGATGGCATCCCGCCGTGCCGAGTTCATCGCCGCTCGCGACCTCACAACTATGTGGGATGAATTTGAAGATGCCAAGGCCGAATGGGCGGTAGAGCAAGAGGCAGCCAAAGCCGCACAGAGGGAGCGGAAAAGTCAGAAAGCACTCAAGAAAAGAGAGGCCCGCCATCGCAAGAAAGAAAAGGACGCACATGCTGCTGCGGAGAGGTCGGCGGAGATCCAAGCACGGTGGGGTGTCACCGACAAAGCCGGGAAGGAGAACGACGACGTCTGGCCAGCATGTGAGAAGTAGTAGTACTAGTAGTTAGTGTGTGTGTCTGTGTCTGAGTACGAGCATGTACCAGTACTACTAGTTACTACTGTAGTTTTTAGAGCAAATTACCAGTATATTAGCCTAGACTAAATGGAAAAATTCCTATCCTATGCATCAAATGGCATCTCTTTCTCTATAGGAATTGAGATGCATGTCAATCCTATGATTTTCATATTCCTATCCTATGAACGAAAGGAGGCCTCTGTTGGAGTAAATACTGTAGCTAGCAGTACTGTTGGTACAGTAGTTTTCTTCAAGAAGCGGAATTCAATGAAGTCATGATGGTTCCTTCGTCCGAGCAACTTCAAAGTGGGAAGTGGGCCTGTGATTTGACGGCTCATTAGTCATTGTTACTGTGGCGTGATGACCTGGGTGACTCTCCCTTGGAGTTCTGCGTGCATGGCAAGTGGACCAGGATGGTCGATGTCCCACATGTTGGCGAAAGGAAGTATTCTTTCCGATATCGAGGAGCAAGGAAACCGCGTGGTATAGTATCACTGCTGATTAGTTCACAAAAAAATAGTATCACTGCCGATTTATAATTATTTTTTATTTCTGATGAATGCTAGCGTTTCAACTCTTACGACGAAGGGTGCCAAACACGGCACGTGCTGGATGTCCCACACGTCAGCGAAAGGAGTGGGACATGAACAACGTGGTAGAGCCCAACGTAAAAAAACAGCATGGTAGAGCGTCTCCACTTCTTCCACTTCTGGGTCGGAGACCACACGTAGTAGTACTTAGTGGTATGAACGACACAAAGTGCGACCTAGAGAGAAAGACACGTCTAGTTGGAAGGTCTCGGGGCATACACATAAACAAATATAAAAGTTAATATGTGCCTCCAACTACTATAGTAGTAGTAGAGTACTTAGGCACGTACTCCGTAACATCACCGTGCATTGCGCGTACAACATTTAGTGGTAGTACGTAGTAAGAGACAAATGTCGCCCAAGAGTTCCCTTCTCGACCTACTTTTGGGTGTTTGGTAGAGTGTATGGAGGGCGCATGAGTCCACACTAGTTTAGCACAAATACACTAGAAGCATGCATGAAGAGGGGTGTTGAGTTGAGCATGCATGAAGAGGGAACAACTATGCTGAGACAAGAACGCAACCAAACACACCCTGTATGCCACGCATGTTCATACCATTTGTCCCTTTCTACTTCACTTACTGCGCTACCTTACTTAGGTTCGTACGTCCACTCCTGGGTAAATGTCCGTCTCGTAGTTCCAGTGCCACATGTTCTTCATATAGATGGAACGATCATTGCATAACACGTGCGCCATGATGCTAGATGTCTCGCGTGTTGGCAAAAGGATGAACAAAGCTCACATAAAAAAATAGAGTGGAAGAACATAGATTCCGGACGACCGAGAAGGAGCAAGGAACCTCGTGGTGGAGCGTCTGCACTCATGATATTTAATATTATCTAGCGATATAAAATTAACCAATCATCTCCACAGTGCACTGGAAGAGTAAGAAACACGACAGCCCAGTGTAGTTACATCATACTAGTACATGGCTAACCCATGCTATCACTATATTTCTTGGCTTCCGTGTGACACCTATCTCTAGTAATCCAACAGCCTGTATCGCTTCTCCCTCCTCGTCTATATCAAAGTGCGGCGGGCTGGCGTTTCTGCCGTCTATTGAGGTCGGTTAACTATCACATGTTAGCGACATGCCAAGAGCATTCTAAAAAAATTCCTTCCATGTTCCGTTTTCAAAAAGAAAAAAATCCTTTCAGGTACGAATTTGCATGTATGCTTTGAGCAACTTGCATGTCCTATACTGCTCCTGTTTGATACTCTAACTTAGCTAGAGGTTAGACTAACTCATGACTAACCCTGAACTAACTGTAGCCAAAGAGGTGTTTGGGTGACAGGGTTAGATTGACAATAAATGCACTTCATGGAGAGAGAAAAGTGATTTTTCAGTGGTCCCAATGAGAACTATCTCCAGTTAGCACCTCTTGGATGGGATAGTTTTTTTGGTGGGTTCGGTGCAACTTGCTCCAATTTAAACCCTCATGCTTGGATACTTTAGGGCTATTTGAGACCCAACTAGCTCAAACTAACTCTAACCCATGGATCCAAACAGGTCCTATAGCCAGTCTCGACGCGGAGCAGTCGCGTGCACTGGGAAGCGACGCTCTCTCGGCCGTCGCGCCACTTCAAAGTCGGCGCCAGTGAGAGGTCGCCTCCACTCTGGCCGGGCATTAATGCAGCACTAACGCTCCAGGGCGACGCTGACCGTTTCACGCGGGAAGCACGCGCTGGCAAGGGAGTATAGGTTTTGAACCGTTTCAGGTGTAGTAGTAATGGTAGTTTGCAAAAGTACTCAATTATTGCACTCAGTTTCCTAAGAAATTGTTGTAAAAAAACGTTACTCCACAGCCCGCTTCCCTTCTCCTTCCCGCTCATGATTTACGTGGCCATGTTAACGTGGTTGTGTCAAAAAAATGTCACTTCCTGCTCATGATTTGTGTTATATAATTACAAGCAAGATTCTCGTGCATTGCACAGAACATCAATATGCATTTTTTTTTTACAAAACACCTGTTGTGATTGACCCATGCAGGAGTAATCCCATGTGTAAAAACTAATGATATCTCGAGAATTTTATCGGAAAACTGGTATCTCGAGAATGTCATCGAAAAAATTAAAGATGAGAGATAAGGCGAGGAGGAGTGGAGCGTGGTGGTGACTGGTGGTCAGAATGGGTGGAGGCATGGGGATGGACGGCGCCAGCAGGCGGCAACGGCCACCATGCATGCTAGATTGTTCCAGAGACTTATTCCTTTTTAAATGCTGAGCAATGAGGTTGCGGGAGATAATGATGTGGAGAGAGGTGCAGGTATATTTTTTAAAATTATCATGGTTTGCTTCCTATCCGTCAGATATAGATCATACAGTCTGTATTACAAGATGGCAGGCACACCATCATCGCCAACTCGTTTTTTTTATAAGGGTACAGATGATAAGTTTGTTGCCTACTAAAGTAAAGTGGAATCGGTCCATGTTATGCAAGTAAATAAAGGTGATTGTTTATCATACGGGTAAGGTTGGATGAAGGGTGGTAGGAACAAATGCTCCGCCTAGAGCATGTGTGTGAGATGGAGTCT